>NC_081552.1:25468424-25759806 GCF_963082655.1 Stomoxys calcitrans
GTTAATGTTAATGTTGCTTCTGATGCCGCTGATGACTATGGTGATGCTTTGCCACTAATCTCCACCAAGTTTGTTCATCTTTTTAGCACAGCATGGCATTAAAAACAAAGAAAAGCCCAAAATAAACACCGCTAAAAATTCCAAAGCAACTAAGGCGATTATGGAAAAATCGAAAAACTAAAGGAAGGAGCAATAGAATGAGTGCACGCTAATACTTTTGGAATATAAAATTATACAAATTGTTAAATTTTCTGGCCATTAGCTTATCACAAATGGCTAATAGCTAGAAGCGGTAGCAACCAAAGTTGCCAAGGCAAAAAAAAAAAAAAAACAAGTAAAAAGGCGTTAAGTTCGGCCGGGCCGAACTTTGGATACCCACCACCTCGGGTATATATGTAAACCACCTTTCATCAAAATCCAGCGAAAATTGCATGCCTTATGTCCCATAGCAGTTCGAAAGTATCGAAATATGATCCGATTTGGACCAAATTCTAATAAGTACAAGTCATTGTTCAATTATGTATAACAAAATGTTGGTCCTTTTATCAACATCTAGAAATAAACCGATCTGAACCATATACAATATGGAAGTCGAAAAGCCTAACATAAGTCAATGTGTCAAATTTCAGTTAAATCGGATTATAAATGCGTCTTTTTTGGGGCCAAGACTTTAAATCGAGATATCGCTCTACAGGGTGGCTGATGAAAGCCGCTACCAAAAAAAAATGTAATAACTTTTTTTCTATTTAATAATAATAATTTAATAATTAATTTAATTAATTAATTAATTAATTTAATTAATAATAATTTAATAATTAATTTAATAATTTAATTTAACATGAATAAAAGAAAAATGTATTCCATACACCGAAAAAAAAATGTAGCAATATTCATCATTGTAGCAATATTCATCAGCCACCGTATATGGCAGCTATATCCAAATCTTGATCAACCTGAGTGAAATTGAAAAAAGATGTCGAAGGGCCCAACACAACTCACTGTCCCAAATTGTGGCGACATCGGACAATAAACGCGCTTTTTCTGGCCCCAAAACCTAAAATCGAGAGATCGGTCTATATGGCAGCTATATTCAAATCTTGACCGATCTGTGCCATAATGCAGAACTATGGCAAGAGGTTGAACCTAACCCAATGTCCCAAATTTCGGCGACATCGGACAATAAATGCGCCTTTTATGGACCTTAGACCCTAAATAGGAGGATCGGTTTATATGACAGCTATATCAAAATCTGAACCGATCTGAGCCAAATTGACAAAGGATGTCGAAGGGCCTAACACAACTCACTGTCCCAAATTTCAGCAAAATCGGATAATAAATGTGGCTTTTATGGGCCTAAGACCATAATCGGAGGATCGGCCTATATGGCAGCTATATCCAAATCTGAACCGATCTGGGCCAAATTAACGGAGGAAGTCGAAGGGCCTTACTTAAACCCCTGTCCCAAATTTCAGCGAAATCGGATAATAAATGTGGCTTTTATGGGCCTAAGACCCTAAATGCGAAGATCGGTCTATATGGCAGCTATATCCAAATCTGGCCCGATCTGGGCCAAATTAACGGAGGAAGTCGAAGGGCCTTACTTAAATCCCTGTCCCAAATTTCAGCGAAATCGGATAATAAATGTGGCTTTTATGGGCCTTAGACCCTAAATCGGAGGATCGGTCTATATGGCAGCTATATCCAAATCTGGACCGATCTGAGCCAAATTGACGAAGGATGTCGAAGGGCCTAACACAACTTACTGTCCCAAATTTCAGCAAAATTTCGTACAATAAATGTGGTTTTTATGGGCCTAAGACCCTAAATCGGCGGATCGGTCTATATGGTGGCTATATCAAGATATAGTCCGATATAGCCCATCTTCGAACTTAACCTGCTTATGGACAAAAAAAGAATCTGTGCAAAATTTCAGCTCAATAACTCTATTTTTGAAGACTGTAGCGTGATTTCAACAGACAGACGGACAGACGGACGGACATGTCTAGATCGTCTTAGATTTTTACGCTGATCAAGAATATATATACTTTATAGGGTCGGAAATGGATATTTCGATGTGTTGCAAACGGAATGACAAAATGAATATACCCCCATCCTTCGGTGGTGGGTATAAAAACAAATAAAAGCATGCTAAGTTCAGCCCGGCCGAATCTTGGGAACCCATCACCATGGATTCTGCTAAAATATGGGAGCTATATCTAGTTGTATACCGAATTGGACCATAATTCACGCAGTTGTTGAGAGTCACAGCCGAACACCATTAAAATCGGATAAAAATTGCGGCTTGTAAGGCTTGCATATGGCAGCTATAACAGGTTCTTGACCGATTTGAACAGTACTAGGCACATTTGTAGAATGTCATAACAGAACAACATGTACAAGATTACAGCCAAATTGGATGAAAGCTGCGGCTTTCAGGGGCTCAGGAAGTCAAATCGGGAGATCGGTTAATATGGGAGCTATATCAAGCTATGGACCAATACGGACTGTACACAGCATAGTTGCTAGAAGTTATAACAGAACACCATGTGCGGAATTTCAGCCAAATCGGAGAAAAAGTGTGGCTTCCATGGGCTCAAGAAGTCAAATCGGGAGATCGGTTTATATTGGGAGCCATATCCAAATCGAAACCGATATAGCCCATTTGCAATCCCCAACGACCTAGGTCGATGTAGAGTATCTGTGCTGATAACTGACAGAAAAAAGAATGCAATTACAGAGTCACAAGCTGTGAAAAAATTTGTCAACGCCGACTATATGAAAAATCCGCAATTACTTTTTGGGCAACCCAATAGCTTCCAACTAAACGAATCTCCTGATTTGACTTCTTTAGCCCTTACAAGCCGCAAAATGTAGCCGATTTGGCCGAAATTTTGCATTTAGTGTTCTGTTATGAATTTTAACAAATGTAGCAAGTACGGTCCAAATCTTTCTATAACCTAATATAGTTCCCATATAAATTTGCAATTTTTGACCGATTTGGCTGAAATTTTGCATGTGGTGTTCTGTTATGACTTCCAACAACTGTGCCTAGTACGGTCCAGATCGGTCTATAACCTGATATAGTTCCCATATAAACCGATCTCCCGATTTGACTTCGTATGCCCTTACAAGCAGCAATTTTTGTCCCATTCAGCTGAAATTTTGCATGTGGTGTTCCGATTTTAAACAATTGTGGCAAGTAAGGTCCTAATTGGTCTATTACCTGATATAGCTCCCATATAAACCGATCTCCCGATTTGACTTCTTAATCACTTACAAGCTGCAATTTTTTCCGATTAGGCTGGTATTTTGCAGGTAGTGTTCTGTTGTGACTTCCAACAACTGTGCCTAGAACGGTCCAAATCAGTCTATAACCTGACTTTGCTCACAAATAAACCGGTCTCTCGATTATCCTTGTTCTCTTCCTGGAAGTTTTAATTTTTGGTGGTTTTACAGAAGTTTGGTATGTAGAATAAAATTATGCACTTCAACTTAATTTAGTTTGTATACATGTTTAGCAGAATCCATGGTGGTGGGTTGCCAAGTTTCGGCCCGGCCGAACTTTACACGCTTTTACTGTTTTTTTTTTTTATACCCTCCACCATAAGATGGGGGGTATACTAATTTCGTCATTCTGTTTGTAACTACTCGAAATATTCGTCTGAGACCCCATAAAGTATATATATTCTTGATCGTCGTAACATTTTATGTCGATCTAGCCATGTCCGTCCGTCTGTCCGTCCGTCCGTCCGTCCGTCCGTCCGTCCGTCCGTCTGTCTGTCGAAAGCACGCTAACTTCCGAAGGAGTAAAGCTAGCCGCTTGAAATTTTGCACAAATACTTCTTATTAGTGTAGGTCGGTTGGTATTGTAAATGGGCCATATCGGTCCATGTTTTGATATAGCTGCCATATAAACCGATCTTGGGTCCTGACTTCTTGAGCCTCTAGAGTGCGCAATTCTTATCCGATTGGGATGAAATTTTGCACGACGTGTTTTGCTATGATATCCAACAACTGTGCCAAGTATGGTTCAAATCGGTCCATGTTTTGATATAGCTGTCATATAAACCGATCTTGGGTCTTGACTTCTTGAGCCTCTAGCGTGCGCAATTCTTATCCGATCAGAATGAAATTTTGCACGACGTGTTTTGTTATTATATCCAACAACTGTGCCAAGTATGGTTCAAATCGGTCCATAACCTGATATAGCTGTCATATAAACCGATCTTGGGTCTTGACTTCTTGAGCCTCTAGCGTGCGCAATTCTTATCCGATCAGAATGAAATTTTGCACGACGTGTTTTGTTATTATATCCAACAACTGTGCCAAGTATGGTTCAAATCGGTCCATAACCTGATATAGCTGCCATATAAACCGATCTTGGGTCTTGACTTCTTGAGCCTCTAGAGGACGCAATTCTTATCCGATTGGAATGGAATTTCGCACGACGTGTTTTCTTATTTTATCCAACAACAGTGCCAAGTATGGTTTAAATCGGTTCATAACCTGATATTGCTGCCATATTAACCGATCTTGGGTCTTGACTTCTTGAGCCTCTAGAGGGCACAATTCTTATCCGATTTGAATGAATTTTTGCACGAAGTATTTCGTTATAATATTCAACAACTGTGCCAAGTATGGTTCAAATCGGTCCATAACCTGATATAGCTGTCATATAAACAGATCTGGGGATTTGACTTCTTGAGCTTCTAGAGGGCGCAATTCCTATCCGATTTGGCTGAAATTTTGCATGACGTATTTTTTTTTTTTTACTTTCAACAACTGTGTCAAATAAGGTTCAAATCGGTTCATAACATGATATAGCTGCTATATAAACCGATCTGGGATCTTGACTTCTTGACCCCTAGAGGTCGCAATTATTATCCGATATGCCTGAAATTTTGTACGACGGATCCTCCATGACCATCAACAAACGTGTTTATTATGGTCTGAATCGGTCTATAGCCCGATACAGATCCCATATAAATCGCTCTCTCTATTTTACTTCGTGAGCCCCAATGGGCGCAATTTTATATGAATTGGCTGAAATTTTACACAGGTCTCCAACATATAATTTAATTTTGGTCCGAACCGGACCATATCTTGATATCGTTTTAATAGCAGAGCAACTCTTTTCTTATATCCTTTTTTGCCTAAGAAGAGATGCCGGGAAAAGAACTCGACAAATGCGATCCATGGTGGAGGGTATATAAGATTCGGCCCGGCCGAACTTAGCACGCTTTTACTTGTTTAAATTTAAAAAATAAAAATACACAAATCTCTCGTCCGTATCAAATTTAGCTAATCGACAACCCTGTTGGCAGCAACAACAGTAGGCACCATCAACCGACCGACAGTCAAGCAGTCAAAATTGTTGATTTCACACCGCTATTTCGTTACTGTTTGGCTGCTTGTCAAGGTGCCATCGCTGTCGTAAATTAGACTTCAGTATCTGACATTAATTAAATATAAGTGGGTGTCATCGCCGTCAACGTCGATAGACTGGCATTGCGTTTTTGCTTTCTCTAGTGTCTGTCTGCTTCTATCCGTCCCTCCATCATTTAATGCCCCCTATATGTCCGTCCATTTGTTTGCATGGCTGACAGCTTGTCATTTTGTAGGCGCCTCAATTATAAATTGAGATACATCTGAGTATGTGAACGAAAATTCAGTTTTGGTTCTTCTTAATTTTTGTGCCAATCATTGTGAAGATATATTTGCGTTATTCGTTAAATGTTTTATGTGGGTGAACATCGCCATAAAAGGGGATGCCTTTTAATTGAAAACCAATTAAACGTTTAACGAAACCTAAGATGTGTGTGACGTATGAGTGGGAAACAGGTAGCATGACATGAAAAGAAATATTTGACACTGTTAGGCATGAGAAAAATGGTAGAAATTATCTAAAGATTTTGGATAAAAAAAACCAAATTTCCAGCAAAACACTATCTTTTAACTAAAAAAAATATTTATTTTTGTTGATTTTTTTTTAAATTTAATTTCAAAAACTATGTCGAAATTTCCTCGAAAGTCATATTTCGACAAAAAAAAATACGCTTTGGGCAAAATTTTACGATATCCCGATATTAGGCAACATGTTCAATCAAAATTTTTGTGACGAGAGTTTAAACGAAAATAAACCCACTTATTATCCATGTATTTCATATTATCCATGTCTAATATTCTCCACTCTTTATATCACAGACGTTTTATATTGTGTCTTACATAATCCATGTATCATATTATCCCTGTCTTATATTCTCCAACGGCAAAAAAATTGGAAATAAGTCTACAAAATTTTATCTGTTGATTTTAGCGGTACAAAATACTCTAGACATTTGCAGAGGAGGACATAGTCTTTCAGGAAAAAAACCGCTGTAGACCCATATCTTTAATACAGGTTGAGATACAGGGTGTCAAAGTTGGCTACTTTTGACTTCTCTTACATCCTGGGTGACATTACTTTTGATCTACTCGACCGAGTTGCATGATTTAAGACTCTAGAGAAAGAACTTGACGAGAACAAAAAAAAAAAAACAAGTAAAAGCGTGCTAAGTTCGGACGGGCCGAATCTTATATACCCTCCACCATGGATCGCATTTGTCGAGTTCTTTTCCCGGCATCTCTTTTTAGGCAAAAAAATGATATAAGAAAAGATTTGCTCTGCTACTAGAGCGATATCAAGATATAGTCCGGTTTGGACCACAATTAAATTATATGTTGGAGACCTGTGTAAAATGTCAGCCAATTCGAATAAGAATTGCGCCCTTTGTGGGCTCAAGAAGTAAAATAGAGAGATCGATTTATATGGGAGCTGTATCGGGCTATATACCGATTCAGACCATAATAAACACTTATGTTAATGGTAATGAGAGAATCCGTCGTACAAAATTTCAGGCAAATCGGATAATAATTGCGACCTCTAGAGGCTCAAGTAGCAAGACCCCAGATCGGTTTATATGACGGGTATATAAGGTTATGGACCGATTTGAACCGTACTTGGCACAGTTGTTGGATATCGTAACAAATCACGTCGTGCAAAATTTCATTCCAATCGGATAAGAATTGCGTACCGTAGAGGCTCAAGAAGTCAAGACCCCAGATCGGTTTATATTGCAGCTATATCAGGTTATGAACCGATTTGAACCATATTTGGCACAGTTGTTGGATATCGTAACAAAACACGTCGTGCCAAAATTCATTCAAATTGGATAAGAATTGCGCCCTCCAGAGGCTCAATAAGTCAAGACCCAAGATTGGTTTATATGGCAGCTATATCCGGTTATGGACCGATTTGAAACATACTTGGCACAGTTGTTGGATATCGTAACAAAACACGTCGTGCAAAATTTCATTCTAATCGGATAAGAATTGCGCACTCTAGAGGCTCAAGAAGTCAAGACCCAAGATCGGTTTATATGGCAGCTATATCAGTTTATGGACTGATTTGAACCATACTTGACGCAGTTGTTGGATATAATAACAAAACACGTCGTGCAAAATTTCATCCCAATCGGATAAGAATTGCGCACTCTAGAGGCTCAAGAAGTCAAGACCCAAGATCGGTTTATATGGCAGCTATATCAGGTTATGGACTGATTTTAACCATACTTGGCACAGTTGTTGGATATCATAACGAAATACTTGGTGCAAAAATTCATTCAAATCGGATAAGAATTGTGCCCTCTAGAGGGTCAAGAAGTCAAGACCCCAGATCGGTTTATATGGTAGCTATATCAGGTTATGGACCGATTTGAACCATACTTGGCACAGTTGTTGGATATCATAGCAAAACACGTCATGCAAAATTTCATTCCAATCGGATAAGAATTGCGCACTCTACAGGCTCAAGAAGTCAAGACCCAAGATCGGTTTGTATGGCAGCTATATCAAAACATGGACCGATATGGCCCATTTACAATACCAACCGACCTACACTAATAAGAAGTATTTGTGCAAAATTTCAAGCGGCTAGCTTTACTCCTTCGGAAGTTAGCGTGCTTTCGACAGACAGACGGACGGACGGACGGACGGACGGACGGACGGACAGACGGACGGACAGACGGACGGACATGGCTAGATCGACATAAAATTTCACGACGATCAAGAATATATATACTTTATGGGGTCTCAGACGAATATTTCGAGTAGTTACAAACAGAATGACGAAATTAGTATACCCCCCATCTTATGGTGGAGGGTATAAAAAATATTTTTGTTGATTTTTTTTTTAAATTTTATTTCAAAAACTATGTCGAAATTTCCTCGAAAGTCATATTTCGACAAAAAAAAAAAAATACGCTTTGGGCAAAATTTTACGATATCCCGATATTAGGCAACATGTTCAATAAAAATTTTTGTGACGAGAGTTTAAACGAAAATAAACCCACTTATTATCCATATATTTCATATTATCCATGTCTAATATTCTCCACTCTTTATATCACAGACGTTTTATATTGTTTCTTACATAATCCATGTATCATATTATCCCTGTCTTATATTCTCTAACGGCAAAAAAAATTGGAAATAAGTCTACAAAATTTTTTCTGTTGATTTTAGCGGCACAAAATACTCTAGGGATTTGCAGAGGAGGACATAGTCTTTCAGGAAAAAAACCGCTGTAGATCCATATCTTTAATACAGGGTGAGATACAGGGTGTCAAAGTTGGCTACTTTTGACTTCTCTTACATTCTGGGTGACATTACTTTTGATCTACTCAACCAAGTTGCATGATTTAAGACTCTAGAGAAAGAACTTGACGAGAAAAAAAAAACAAGTAAAAGCGTGCTAAGTTCGGCCGTGCCGAATCTTATATACCCTCCACCATGGATCGCATTTGTCGAGTTCTTTTCCCGGCATCTCTTTTTAGGCAAAAAAATGATATAAGAAAAGATTTGCTCTGCTACTAGAGCGATATCAAGATATAGTCCGGTTTGGACCACAATTAAATTATATATTGGAGACCTGTGTAAAATGTCAGCCAATTCGAATAAGAATTGCGCCCTTTGTGGGCTCAAGAAGTAAAATAGAGAGATCGATTTATATGGGAGCTGTATCGGGCTATATACCTATTCAGACCATAATAAACACGTATGTTAATGGTCATGAGAGAATCCGTCGTACAAAATTTCAGCCAAATCGGATAATAATTGCGACCTTTAGAGGCTCAAGGCACGCTAGAGGCTCAAGAAGTCAAGACCCAAGATCGGTTTATATGACAGCTATATCAAAACATAGACCGATTTCAAGCGGCTAGCTTTACTCCTTCGGAAGTTAGCGTGCTTTCGACAGACAGACGGACGGACGGACAGACGGACGGACATGGCTAGATCGACATAAAATTTCACGACGATCAAGAATATATATACTTTATGGGGTCTTAGACGAATATTTCTAGTAGTTACAATCAGAATGAGGAAATTAGTATACCCCCCATCTTATGGTGGAGGGTGTAAAAATGCGTGATGTTAGATGCCATCGTGTACGGTTAACGAGGTATGCATTGTATAATTTTAATATATACAAATTTTGACTTGAGATTTTCAGTGTATTTATTCCCACCACCGAAGGATGAGGGTATATTCATTTTGTCATTCCGTTTGCAACACATCGAAATATCCATTTCCGACCCTATAAAGTATATATATTCTTGATCAGCGTAAAAATTTAAGACCATCTAGACATGTCCGTCCGTCTGTCTGTTGAAATCACGCTACAGTCTTCAAAAATACAGATATTGAGCTTAAATTTTGCACAGATTCTTTTTTTGTCCATAAGCAGGTTAAGTTCGAAGATGGGCTATATCGGACTATATCTTGATATAGCCCCTATATAGACCGATCCGCCGATTTAGGGTCTTAGGCCCATAAAAGCCACATCCGTTATCCGATTTCGCTGAAATTTGGGGCAGTGAGTTGTCTTAGGCCCTTCGACATCCTTCGTTAAATTCGCCCAGATCGGTTCAGATTTGGATATAGCTGCCATATAGATCGATCCTCCGATTTATGATGTAAGGCTCATAAAAGCCACATTTGTTATCCGATTTTGCTGAAATTTGTGACAGTGAGTTGTGCTAGGCCCTCCGACATCCCTCTTGAATATGGCCCAGATCGATCCAGTTTTGGATATAGCTGGCATATAGACCGTTCCTTTGACATATTTCTTCAATTTGGTCCAGATCGGTTCAGATTTGGATGTAGCTGCCATATAGACTGATTTCTTGATTTATGGTTTTGGGGCCATAAAATGCTCATTCATTGTCCGATGTTGCCGAAATTTGGAACAGTGAGTTAAGTTAAACCCCTTGACATACTTCTGCAATATCGCACAGATCGGTCCAGATTTATATATAGCTGTCATATAGACCGATATCTAGGTTTTAGGTTTTGGGGCCATGAAAGACGCATTTATTGTCCGATGTCGCTGAAATTTGAGACAGTGAGTTTGGTTAGGCTCTTCGACGTCCTTCTTCAATTTTGCCCAGATCGGTCCAGATTTGAATATAGCTGTTATATAGACCGATCTCTCGGTTTAAGGTTTTGGGCCCATAAAAGAGACATTTATTGTCCGATTTCGCCAAAATTTACGACAGTGCTTTGTGTTAGGCTTTTCGACATTTTTATGCAACTTGGCCCAAATCGGTCCAGATTTGGATATAGCTGACATGTAGACCGATGTCTCGATTTAAAGTTTTGGCCCCATAAAAGGCGCATTTATAATCCGATTTCACTGAAATTTGACACAGTGACTTATGTTAGGCTTTTCGACATCCGTGTCGTATATAGTTCAGATCGGTTTATTTTTAGATATAGCTAGTGTACTTATTAGTATTTGGTCCAAATCGGAACATATTTTGATGAAACTGATATGGGACATAAGGTATGAAATTTTCACCGAATTTTGATGAAAGGTGGTTTACATATATACCCGAGGTGGTGGGTATCCAAAGTTCGGCCCGGCCGAACTTATCGCCTTTTTACTTGTTTTTTTGTCGTTTTGGCAAATGTGCAAAGTCTTATATGCAACCTCTTACATTATGTCTTATATTATCCTCGTCTTATATTATCGACGTCTTTTATTAACCACGTTCTAAATTATTCAGGTTTTATATTACCCCTTTTATATTATCTTCGTATTATATTAGCCTGTCTTATATTGGGTTGCCCAAAAAGTAATTGCGGATTTTTCATATAGTCGGCGTTAACAAATTTTTTTCACAGCTTGTGACTCTGTAATTGCATTCTGTCTTCTGTCAGTTATCAGCTGTTACTTTTAGTTTGCTTTAGAAAAAAAGTGTAAAAAAGTATATTTGATTAAAGTTTAATCTAAGTTTTATTAAAAATGCATTTACTTTCTTTTAAAAAACCCGCAATTACTTTTTGGGCAACAATATATTGAAATATGGTTCCATTTGGACCAAACTCGGTGCTGGCGAGCGGTTTAATAAATAAGATTCACTGTTCAAGTAGCTAAAACAGAATATTGGTCAATATGGCATCCAAAGGCCGGTCGGAGCCATGCGGAATCCAAGACCTTAAATCGGTTGGTCATAGTTGATTTTTTAAGAGCTATAGGAAAGATTTTCAAAAAGAAAATCACATCAAATTCAGAAAAATGCATGAAATATTTATTCGAATCGATGGTACGGTCCAAATAATTAAATGTTTAATGATTTTCCATGCAAATATTGACCGTGATTTTTCCTCAAGTGGTTCATCCGGTTAGTCCAATTTTGGCGTACTCTTTCCAACATTTCGGCAGGTATCTCACGAAAAAATGCTTCAATGTTGTCTTCAATGCGTCAATTCGCCCCACAAAAAAAAAAAAAAAAATCTAAAGGCGTTGTATTGCACAATCTAGGCTGCCAATTTACCGGTCCCCAAGCGTGAAATAAAATGTTCACCGAATTCGCCTTTCGCATTGTTACGCTTGCTGTATGGCATGTGGCACTGTGTCATATTTCAGCGAAATCGGGTAATAAACACTGTTTTTGTAGGCTAAGGACTCAAATCAGGATATGGGTATGTACGGCAGCTTCATATTCAAATACAGACATATCTGAACCGTATATGGCTCGAATGTCGAAAAGCCTAACATAGTTCCGTGTGCCAAATTTTAGCGAAATTTGGTAATGCGCCTTTTATGGGCCCAAGACCCTTAATCTGGAGATCAGTCTATATGGCAGCTTTATTCAAATATAATGTGATCTTAACCTTACTCAGTACGAATGTCGAGAAGCCTAACGCAAACCATTGTGCAAACCATATGAGACGGGAGTGATATAACACTTAGATAATCTAATATCCGGATAATAGAAATAGTGGATAATATAAGACATGGATAACATAATACGTTGATAATAAAATAAATGAATAATATTGGGTTGCCGAAAAAGTAATTGCGGATTTTTTAAAAGAAAGTAAATGCATTTTTAATAAAACTTAGAATGAACTGACAGAAGAAAGAATGCAATTACAGAGTCACAAGCTGTGAAAAAATTTGTCAACGCCGACTATATGAAAATCCGCAATTACTTTTTGGGCAACCCAATATTACCCATGACTTATACTATTCATCATTTTTGTTATCCACGTTTTATAATCTGCATATTTTACATTAGCAACTTTCTATATTCTCAACTTTTTATACCCTCCACCATAGGATGGGGGTATACTAATTTCGTCATTCTGTTTGTAACTTCGTCTAAGACCCTATAAAGTATATATATTCTTGATAGACATGATATTTTATGTCGATCTTGCCATATCCGTCCGTCTGTCTGTCGAAAGCACGCTAACTTTCGAAGGAGTAAAGCTAGGCGCTTGAAATTTGCACAATTACTTCCTATTGGTGTAGGTCAGTCGGGATTGTAAATGGGCTATATTTATCCATGTTTTGATACAGCTGCCATTTAAACCGATCTTGGCTTCTTGAGCCTCTAGAGGTAGCGATTCGTATCCGATTTGGCTGAAATTTAGCAAGACGTGTTTTGTTATGACTTCCAACAAATGTGCAAAGTATGGTTTACATCGGTTCACAACCCGATATAGCTGGCATATAAACCGATCTTGGATCTTGACTTCTTGTGCTTCTTTACTTACTTTAATTGGCTATGACAGAATATATGTTCCATTAGCCGAACGTAGAGTAACGTTCCAAGCGCCTCGATCTTCTGCGCCCATTCTAAAATCTCTGACACCAAGTTTCGAGGTGTCTCCCACCAATTGATCTTTCCATCTTGCTTTTGATCGTCCCGGTTTGCGTGTACCACCGTGTTTGCCTTCAAAAGACTTCTTTGCTGGAGCTACTTCTTCCATTCTGACAACATGACTAGCCAACGCAGCTGTTGTATTTTGATGCGTGTAACTATGGTCGTCGTCAGCTCGTGGTTCATACGTCACCTATATTCTCCATTAACGCAAACTGGTTGATATATTTTACGAAGAATCTCAAATACTCCAAGCACTGGCTCATCTGCTTTCACAGGTACCCATGCCTCAGAACCATATAACAGCCTCTAGAAGGCGTAATTATTATCCAATTTGGCCCAAAATTTGAGAAACGTCTTCTCCCATAACCTCCAATGTACCTGTCAAATGTGGTCCGAAGCGGTGTATAGCCCGATACAGCTCCCATATAAACCGATCGCCCTATTTTACTTCATGAGCCTCTAGAGCACGCAATTCCTATCCGATTTGGCATGACATCTTTTATTATGACTTCCAACAACTGTACTAAGTATGGTTCAAGTCGGTCGATAACCTGATAAAGCTGTCATATAAACCGATCTGGGATCTTGACTTCTGAAGCCTCGAGAGGGCGCAATTATTATCCGATTTGGTTGAATTGAATTGAATTTTGTACAATGGTTTTAGCCTGAAACAGCACAACAGAGATACCGGGAAAAGAAATCGACAAATTTGATGCATGTTGGAGGGTATATAAGATTCCGCCCGGCAGAACTTAGCACGCTTTTTATTTTATTCAGATTTTACGCTGCGTCCGAGTGTTTTCAAGAAACAACACATACACCACACATAATCAGCCACGAATATATTTAGGTATTTATTATCAAACCCAATCAAATAATAATATCATAATCATATCATAATAATCACATAATATCAAATTAATGCTTTCCATATTTCACAGCTTAATTGACAAATGAAAAACATCACAATGGATTTGCATAAGAAAAATGTTTATAATTACCCTAAACATATAACAATAGGCGCCAGTCATAAGAAATACTCAAAGAGGTTTTTTCGATAAACATATGTTGCAGCCAAATTAGTTCAATTTTTTTTGTTGGGCGTATAAACCGAAATGCGATTAAAAGCCCTCCCAGAAAACGCAAAAAGAAATTAAAAGATAATCATCGCAAAAAAGGGGTTCAAGAAAACATTGGCCAGACTAATAAAAAGAGAATAATGTTTTTATACCCTACCCCACCACTGTGGTACGGGGTATTATAACTTTGTGCAACCAATTCGAATAAGAATTGCGCCCTTTGGGGGCTCAATAAGTAAAATAGAGAGATCGATTTATATGGGAGCTGTATCGGGCTATAGACCGATTCAGTACAAAATTTCAGGCAAATCGGATAAGAATTGCGCCCTCTAGAGACTCAAGAAGTCAAGACCCCAGATCGGTTTATATGACAGCTATATGAGGTTATGGACCGATTTCAACCATACTTGGCATACTTGTTGGATATCATAACAAAACACGTCGTACGAAATTTCATTCCAATCTGATAAGAATTGCGCACTCTAGAGGCTCAAGAAGTCGAGTCCCAAGATGACAGCTATATTAGGTTATGGACCGAATTGAACCATAATTGCCGCAGTTGTTGGATATCATAACAAAACACGTCATGCAAAATTTCATTCCAATCGGATAAGAATTGCGCACTCTAGACGCTCAAGAAGTCAAAACCCAAGACCGGTTTATATGGCAGCTATAGCAAAACATGGACCGATATGGCCCATTTACAATACCAACCGACCTACACTAATAAGAAGTATTAGTGCAAAATTTCAAGCGGCTAGCTTTACTCCTTCGGAAGCTAGCGTGCTGTCGACGGACATGGCTAGATCGACATAAAATGTCGCGACGATCAAGAATATATATACTTTATGGGGTCTCAGACGAATATTTCGAGTAGATACAAACCGAAAGACGAAATTAGTGTGCCCCCCATCCTATGGTGGAGGGTATAAAAACGGTCTAGATTTAGATAGAGCTCCCATATATATCCTTCATCCGATATGCCCTCTGAAGACTATAGAAGCCACAATTTTTATCTGATCCCTAAAAAGTTTTGCATGAGGTGGTTTATTTGACGTTCCAATATATGTGCAAAATTTCATTAAAATCGGTTCAGATTAAGATATAGCTCCCATAAATAATTTTCATCCCATATGGCGTATTAAGCCTATAAAAGCCACAATTTAGGTTTAATCTACTTTGTTTTATTTGACGTCTTAGGATGTGTGCTAAATTTTATCAAAGTCGGTCCAGATTTAGCCCCTATATATATGTTGCATATGATATGGCCTTTAAGGCTCTAGTAGCCACAATTTAGGTCCTATCGTAAGAGAAGAGAGAAAGAGAAGGGAGGTTCTATTCATTATATCAGTAGGTATGCAAAATTAAAATGTGACTATATTTCAACATAGTTTCCATGCATTAAAAGCAATACGCAGACTGGCTGGTGTAGGGTATTATATTGTCGGCTCCACCCGACTTTTGCCTTTCATTACTGGTTTTCTGTTTGGATCTTTTCGCCCCCCTAATAAAACTTGAAAAACACCAAACAATGATTTAGTACCGAGAAGAACCAAGAGAAATTCGCTACGACTTTGAAAAATGAATTTTAAAACTCTTTCAGGGGTTTTAGTGGCCCATTTTTTTTTGGTGAAGCTTTTCTGGGGCAAACAGCGGGAACAATCTTTGCTCCAAAACATCATTAGTGACGCCGGCTTGAGGGCATTTACCTTTTACTTTTACTTTTGCTATTGTATGGTAAAATACTTGTGCCAAAAGATTACTGCTAAGAAGTGACCAATTAGTTAGCATAGGGTTGAAAATTAGCAACGGAGACTGTAAGCAAAAATTTTTATTAAACAGAAGTGTTCAATTAGTCATAATGGGGAAGGGAATGTTTGTACAGTTTGAAATGTTTTGCAATTGGCGAGTTCTTAAAAACAAAGTTCGGTGATAGTTTCTTATGCTTTAGTATTTATAAAGGGTGATTTTTTTGAGGTTAGGATTTTCATGCATTAGTATTTGACAGATCACGTGGGATTTCAGACATGGTGTCAAAGAGAAAGATGCTCAGTATGCTTTGACATTTCATCATGAATAGACTTACTAACGAGCAACGCTTGCAAATCATTGAATTTTATTACCAAAATCAGTGTTCGGTTCGAAATGTGTTCATTCACCGTTCAGCGATGAGGCTCATTTCTGGTTGAATGGCTACGTAAATAAGCAAAATTGCCGCATTTGGAGTGAAGAGCAACCAGAAGCCGTTCAAGAACTGCCCATGCATCCCGAAAAATGCACTGTTTGGTGTGGTTTGTACGCTGGTGGAATCATTGGACCGTATTTTTTCAAAGATGCTGTTGGACGCAGCGTTACGGTGAATGAACACATTTCGAACCGAACACTGATTTGGTAATAAAATTCAATGATTTGCAAGCGTTGCTCGTTAGTAAGTCTATTCATGATGAAATGTCAAAGCATACTGAGCATCTTTCTCTTTGACACCATGTCTGAAATCCCACGTGATCTGTCAAATACTAATGCATGAAAATCCTAACCTCAAAAAAATCACCCTTTACTTCTTATTAATACTCGGGTAAACTCGGGTTACTAATACACCTATAAAATTTCCTATAAAGTATATATATCCTTGATCGTCGTAAAAATCAAAGACGATCTAGCCATTTCCGTCCATCTGTCTGTTGAAATCACGCTACAGTCTTTACAAATAGAGACATTGAGCCAAAATGTTGCACAGATTCTGTTTTTGTCCACAGGCAGCCCATAGTTTAAGTTCGAAGATGGGCTATATCGAACTATATCTTGATATAGCGCCCATATAGACCATCTGCCGATTTAAGGTCTTGGACCCCTTAAACCCACATTTATTATCCGATTTCGCTGAATTTCGGTACATTGAGTTGTGTTTAACCTCTCGACATTTTTCTTCAATACGGCCCAGATCCGTCCAGGTTTGGATATAACTGTGACATAGATCGATCTCTCGATTTAAGGTCTTGGACCCATAAAATTCTCATTTTTTATCCGATTCCGCTGAAAGTTAGGACGGTGAGTTGTGTTAGGCCCCCCGATATCTTCTTGGCAACTACATCCAAATATAGACCAATCTGAACCATATAGGACACCGAGGTCGAAAAGTCTAACATAAGTCACTGCCCCAAATATGAGCGAAATCGGATAATAAATCCGTCTTTTTTGGGACCAAGACTTTAAATCAAGAGTTCAGTCTATAGGTCAGCTATATACAATTCTTGACCTATCTCGGCAAAATTAAAAAATGATGTCGAAGGGCTTAACTCACAGTTCCAAAGTGCGACGAAATCGGAAAGTAAAAGGACCAAGACTTTAAATCGAGATATCGGTCTATATGACAGTTTTATCCAAATCTGGACCGAGCTGGGCCAAATTGAATAAGGATGTCGAGTGGCCTAACTTAACTCATTGTGCTAAATTTCAGCAAAATTGAATAAAAATTTGGCGTTTATGGGTCTAAGATCTTGAATCGGCAGATTGGTTTATATGGGGCGACGAAATCGGAAAGTAAAAGGACCAAGACTTTAAATCGAGATATCGGTCTATATGACAGTTATATCCAAATCTGGACCGAGCTGGGCCAAATTGAATAAGGATGTCGAGTGGCCTAACATAACTCATTGTGCTAAATTTCAGCAAAATTGAATAAAAATTTGGCTTTTATGGGTCTAAGATCTTGAATCGGCAGATTGGTTTATATGCGGCTATATATAGCCTATATTCGAACATAACCTGCCATTGGTCAAAAAAAGAATCTGTACAAAGTTTTAGCTCAAAATCTCTATTTTTAAAGAATGAAGCGTCGGACAGACGGACGGACAGACGAACGTAAATGGGTAGATCGTGTTTTGGTATGAAAACAAAAACATGTAATTGTTGTCAAATTTCGCTCGCGAAACAATAACAAGTAAAAGCGTGCTAAGTTCGGCCGGGCCGAATCTTATATACCCTCCACCATGGATCGCATTTGTCGAGTTGTTTTCCCGGCATCTCTTCTTAGGCTAAAAAGGATATCAGAAAAGCTTTGCTCTGCTATTCGAGCGATATCAAGATATGGTCCGGTTTGGACCACAATTGAATTACATGTGGGAGACCTGTGCAAAATGTCAGCCAATTCGAATAAGAATTGCGCCCTTTGGGGGCTCAAAAAGTAAAATAGAGAGATCGATTTATATGGGAGCTGTATCGGGCTATAGACCGATTCAGACCATAATAAACACGTATGTTGATGGTCATGAGAGAATCCGTCGTACAAAATTTCAGGCAAATCGGATAATAATTGCGACCTCTAGAGGCTCAAGATGTCAAGATCCCAGATCGGTTTATATGGCAGCTATATCAGGTTATGAACCGATTTGAACCTTATTTGACACAGTTGTTGAAAGTAAAAATAAAATACGTCATGCAAAATTTCAGCCAAATCGGATAGGAATTGCGCCCTCTAGAAGCTCAAGAAGTCAAATCCCCAGATCTGTTTATATGACAGCTGTATCAGGTTATGGACCGATTTCAATTATACTTGGCACAGTTGTTGATCATAACGAAATACTTCGTGCAAAAGTTCATTCAAATCGGTCAAGACCCAAGATCGGTTTATATGGCAGCTATATCAGGTTATGAACCGATTTAAACCATATTTGGCACAGTTGTTGGGTATCATAACAAAACACGTCGTGCGAGATTCCATTCCAATCGGATAAGAATTGCGCCCTCTAGAGGCCCAAGAAATCAAGACCCAAGATCGCTTTATATGGCAGCTATATCAGGTTATGAATCGATTTGAACCATACTTGGCACAGTTGTTGGATATAATAACAAAACACGTCGTGCGAAATTCCATTCCAATCGAATAAGAATTGCGCACTCTAGAGGCTCAAGAAGTCAAGACCCAAGATCGGTTTATATGGCAGCTATATCAAAACATGGACCGATATGGCCCATTTACAATACCAGCCGACCTACACTATTAAGAAGTATTTGTGCAAAATTTTAAGCGGCTAGCTTTACTCCTTCGGAAGTTAGCGTGCTTTCGACAGACAGACGGACGGACGGACGGACAGACGGACGGACATGGCTAGATCGACATAAAATGTCGCGACGATCAAGAATATATATACTTTTTGGGGTCTCAGTTGAATATTTCGAGTAGTTACAAACAGAATGACGAAATTAGTGTACCCCCCATCTTATGGTGGAGGGTATAAAAAATTTTAGCGACTTTTCTAAAGCAGAATAGAATAGCAACCCTAAGTCGTGATTTTCCTATGAATCCTTATATATCGTGCTTCGTGATTTCCTCGTGAATAGCGTTTTGAGTCGTCAATCACGCTCACGCACGATCACGTGATTAGATCTGGATTTCTCAAATAAGAATCACGTGACTCACGCTTGATTCCAGTGTGACACGACTACTCACGTGCACTTCTCTAGTCGGTCGGCTGGAGGTTGCGTGCAAGACTACCAAATATAAGATTATGAGTTTAAATAACGCGGCGGGCTAAATTAATAAAATTTTATACTAGTAAAGAGAGGATGACAAAGAAAATCTAGAGAGCAAAACAGTAAGCGAAAGATACAAGCAGGGTGAACCGAACAAAAGAATATACAAAACACCACCACCCCTGTTGAAATGGTTTTTTGTCTTGCTTATCGATATTTTGTTGTTGTTATATGTTGGCCTGCAAAGAGTGCCTTTCAACAAACAATTTTAACTTTCGATCGCTGAGAATAAATTGTTGCAGAAAAATTAACAAATTTCGTCGTCGTTTTTTTCGACACAAGTTGTTATTTAACAAAAGCTATACAGACCTCTTTCTTACTTCCATTAAGTAATAGCCTCGTCCTTTCACGATCCGGATTACCCCGTAGGATTTTCGCTCTCCTACCGACTGTTTCGCTTTTCCACAAGGTTAAATGCGCGTTTGTCGCCTACGCCCATAACTCAGACTACGTCGACCCGTAAGGCTTCGAGTTAACCAAGTTTATTGACGGCAGTCCTCTGGCATTCACCGCCTAATCGTCTGCCCTTTCATTCAACCTTAATATATTATGGCCCGGCACCAAAACAATGTGGATTTTGCTATTCTCAGGGAAGGCGGTAATCTCCTTCTTACATTATTGCTCGTGACCTTGTCGTCCCTGTTGTTATTGCCCTTATGGCAATTTTAATGTCCGTAAAGATGTTCACACTCGACGTCCTCGCGTTAGCACCACACCACTTCATGCATACCGTGATCGCCCGGATTTCCGCCTGCAGGACCGTATTATGACAAGGCAGTCTAAAACAGATCTCAGTCCCTGGGTTCTCAATGTAGACCCCCCAAGCTCACTCTGTTACCTAGCTTTGATCCATCATTGTAACATGATCTTCCAGATGGCAATACTAGGGTTCCGTCAATCCAAGACCTTAAGGTTCATATGAGGTATCCAATCGGAAATCTCTCCCTTTCTTTCCACGTTTCCTATCGTCGCCTCTATTATACCGAGATGGTATGACCTGCTCACATCAGAAAGCCATTCTCCCGTTGCCTCACATTTAATCTGTATGTCAATGGGTTGGATATCCAGAATAGTCTCCAGTGCCCTAGTGGGAGTGGTCCTCATCGCTCTGCCTCTTTTCGAAGTTACTTTTCAGGATTTATAGCGCACAACAAGCCGTTTACTGGCTTAGTTTTATATTCATAATGGCATTGGGCCTCTCGACAACCGTGACGGGTATGGATTAGATCGGAACTTTTTTGGATATAGCTCCCATATAGGCCGATATCCCGATTTGAGGCCTTTCAACCATCAAAGGCGTATTTATTACCCTATTTTGGTGAAATCTGGTTACTGAGATTATGAATTTGGATTTTGGTATCCTGTTCATCTTTTTATCTTATTATTTAAGTATCATCGTTTCGTCCATCCATCAGTCCAACCACAGACCGAACCACCATATGTTTCACCATCCATCTGCTTAGCTACCCGTCAATATAAAAATCAGCTTGGCTGTTTACCATCCGGTCCTTCAGTCCGTTCTTTGTTTGTACATCATTCACTCCGACCGATTTGTCGTGCTTTTAATAATCTATGGGTGAACCAAGTATTATAGCAGTTGTTTCGATGTTTCTTTTAGTTCTGGTACTTTTTCCGCCCGCGTATGTGTTGCACCCAGACAATTCCTCATTAGGTGATTATTTGAACACAGCCTATCTCCAGCCTATCCATCTGTTATATAAAAACACATACATTTACAACAACTATATTATAGGTATTATTGTAGCTGTCGGCAATGGAAAATCCATTTGTAATTACATTTTTTAATTATTTCTTTTACATTTGCCTTCAATTTGATTTAATGAAAGAAAAAATCACCATAAACTATTACTGCTAAGTCCCCCTACCTATCAGAGCTTTGACCCTGATTTGTGTTACCACCAACATGCGGCCACTATCAATTTTATTCTTAGCTTGTCTTAATAAGACGTTGATTATGACGCCAAAGATAAGACCACTCCCCATCAAAACAAGAAGGGGCGAAAAAGGAAATCAAAAAATTCAATTAGCCAACATTTTAATTTTAAACAGCGATCAATACAAGAAAAGATTGTATTGTAGGAGATTCCCCGGAGTGGTTGATGTGTTTAGTTATGGTGAATATTTATATCTCTGTACTATGGTCAACACCTACCACACGCCTCTCGAATGATCATTAATGGATGATAGGGGGGGTTCAGTAAATTACAAATCATAGTCATGCAATAGAAAGATAAAAACCAAGGCATATGGTTTGTGGTCCATGATGGCTAGCCACTCTCTGCCTTCCGTCATGTGCTTAAAGGCATAATTATTTTCAGTTTTATTCTCCTCCCCTAAGGTTTACTGGTAATTTATTTTTTGTGATGTTTTTTTATTGTTATTTAAGCGGCCAAAACATAATTAATACCCGGCGATTATAAAATGGCTTAAATAATAATTAATTACCATCATCAAATCAAAAGCAAAACATAAAACCACAGAAATTGGCTACCATAATTTCACACAAAAATAGAAAAAACACAAAAAATAGAAAAGAAGTAAAAAGACATTAAGTTCGGCCGGGCCGAACTTTGGATACCCACCATCTCAGGTGTAAATGTACACCGCCTTTCTTCATAATTCGGTGAAACTTGGATAACTTTATTCGGCAAGAACATTGAGTGCTCTAATAAATATAAGTCACTATTCCGATTTATAGAACAAAATATTGGTCTTTTTGGCAGCTACTTCCAAATATAAACCGATCTAAACCATAAAGGACACAGATGTCTCCCTCTGGAGGCTCAAGTTGTTGTTAGAAGTCATAACAAAACACGTCATGCTAAATTTCAGCCAAATCGAATAAGATTTGCGCCCTCTAGTGGGTCAAGAAGTCAAGATTCCAGGTAGGTTTATATGACATCTATATCAGGTTATAAACCGATTTCAATCATACTCAGCACATTTGTTGGAAATCATAAAACACCTCATGCAAAACTTCAGCCAAATCGATTAAGAATTGTGCCTTCTAGTGGCTCAATAACTCAAGATCGAAGATCGGTTTATATGGCAGCTATATCAAAACATGGACATATTTGGCCCATTTACAATCCCAACAGACCTACACTAATAAGTAGTATTTGTGCAAAATTTCAAGCGGCTTGCTTTACTCCTTCAAAAGTAAGCGTGCTTTCGACGGACAGACGGACGGATATGGCTAGATTCACTAAAAATGTCATGACGATCAAGAATATATACAGCGGTCAAAAAAAGTATTCATCATTCAATGTTTTTTTTTTAATAAGTCTACAAAAGACAATTGGAATAAAAACATATTAAACTAATGATGCAGTAGTGCTTGTGTGATATATATGTACACAATTTCATTGTTTTTAAAGAAAAAAATTGTATTTATTGGAACAAAAAGGGCCATTTTACAGCTGAACACAAAAAATTAAACAAAAAAAGTATTCATCATTGCAAAAAAACAAAAAAATAAATAACATAATTTAAAAAAATTAATACTTTGTTATTCGACCACCGCGTCTTATAACTTCTTTTAAACGGTTTGACATCGATTGGACTAATTTAGCGGTTATATTTTGGTCTATATTAGTCCATTCCTCCATTATCACCTGTTGCATTTGACTCTTGCTCGAAAAATTGCGCGTTCTCAATTTGCGTTCGAGATGTTCCCAAAGATGTTCAATTAAGTTCAAGTCGGGACTTTGAGGAGGGGTTTTAATGACTTTGGGGCAGTTATACAGCATCCACATCTTGGTATTTAAAGCAGAATGTTTGGGGTCATTATCTTGATAATATTGAAAGTTATTACCAAGCCCAAGTTTTACAGCACTATCTTTTAAATTCCTCTTTAAAATGTCAATGTAATACTTATGATCCATTACTCCATTAATAATTTCAAGATTTCCCGCTCCTGAAGCCGCCATACACCCCCAAACCATTAAACCACCTCCACCATGTTTTACAGTAGCAACTGTGTTTCGTTCTTCAAGCTCTGTATTTGGTTTTCTGTACACTATGACCTTTCCATCGCACCCAAAAAGATTAAACTTGCTCTCGTCTGCAAAAATGACTGTTTTCCAAAATGATTCGGGCTGTTTTACATACATTTTTGCGAAGTTTAGCCTTTTCACTCGGTTTATTTTTATTTATAAGGGGCTTCTTACGTGCAGTTCTTCCTCTGTAACTATGCCTTTTGAGTGTATTTCGAATTGTTTGTGTAGTAACTTCCTTCCCTAAATATTCCATTGTGTTTCTACGAAGAATGGTCGCATTTGTCTTCAGAGTTTTCTGAACTTGCCGCACTAGCCAACGCACATCTCCAACTGAAAGTGCTTTTGGTCGACCAGATCTTGGTTTATTGTCAACAGTTTTCGTTTCTGACCACTTTCTGATGATGGATTGTATAGTAGATCGTGGTCTATTTAATATTTCACTGATAGTTTTTTGAGTTAAACCATTCCTGTGGTGTTTTATTATCAAAACTTTTACCTCATCAGAAACCTCGTTTTGCTTACGACCCATTTTGACAAAAACTATATTTTCAATGAAATTAAATATTTGCTGTCAAGGGCAAAGCCTCCTTTACTAAATAAAACAGAAAAGGGGGATTCCCAAATAATATTTGAATTTGACTTTGATGATAGCACATCAATGATGAATACTTTTTTTGTTCTGTTTTTGGTGTTATTATATAAAATTGCATTTTTTGCGATAATTAAATTTATTTTTTGAATTTATTTTAAAACATATTACGAAAAATAAACTATTGCATAAAACTGCATTATTTGTTTACTTTAAATTTTCTTCAATTACCCAAAATAAGTGAATTTATTATCAATTTTGCTAATGATGAATACTTTTTTGACCGCTGCATACTTAATGGGATCTTAAGCGAATATTTCAAACAAAATGATGAAATTAGTATACCCCATCTTATGTTGGAGGGTATAAAATATGATTAATACTGTATGCTTGGGACGCCTTTTCGTGTACAGCTCAGCCATTAAACTGTTTAAACATAGATATGTATAGAATTCAAGTATTGGCCATGACAAATCGGAATCAGATTTTTATACTTAAAATATAGGACAATGGGGTTAGATATCATACAAATTAAATTAAATTAAATTAAATTAAATTAAATTAAATTAAATTAAATTAAATTAAATTAAATTAAATTAAATTAAATTAAACTAAATTAAATTAAATTAAATTAAATTAAATTAAATTAAATTAAATTAAATTAAATTAAATTAAATTAAATTAAATTAAATTAAATTAAATTAAATTAAATTAAATTAAATTAAATTAAATTAAATTAAATTAAATTAAATTAAATTAAATTAAATTAAATTAAATTAAATTAAATTAAATTAAATTAAATTAAATTAAATTAAATTAAATTAAATTAAATTAAATTAAATTAAATTAAATTAAATTAAATTAAATTAAATTAAATTAAATTAAATTAAATTAAATTAAATTAAATTAAATTAAATTAAATTAAATTAAATTAAATTAAATTAAATTAAATTAAATTAAATTAAATTAAATTAAATTAAATTAAATTAAATTAAATTAAATTAAATTAAATTAAATTAAATTAAATTAAATTAAATTAAATTAAATTTAATTAAATTAAATTAAATTAAATTAAATTAAATTAAATTAAATTAAATTAAATTAAATTAAATTAAATTAAATTAAATTAAATTAAATTAAATTAAATTAAATTAAATTAAATTAAATTAAATTAAATTAAATTAAATTAAATTAAATTAAATTAAATTAAATTAAATTAAATTAAATTAAATTAAATTAAATTAAATTAAATTAAATTAAATTAAATTAAATTAAATTAAATTAAATTAAATTAAATTAAATTAAATTAAATTAAATTAAATTAAATTAAATTAAATTAAATTAAATTAAATTAAATTAAATTAAATTAAATTAAATTAAATTAAATTAAATTAAATTAAATTAAATTAAATTAAATTAAATTAAATTAAATTAAATTAAATTAAATTAAATTAAATTAAATTAAATTAAATTAAATTAAATTAAATTAAATTAAATTAAATTAAATTAAATTAAATTAAATTAAATTAAATTAAATTAAATTAAATTAAATTAAATTAAATTAAATTAAATTAAATTAAATTAAATTAAATTAAATTAAATTAAATTAAATTAAATTAAATTAAATTAAATTAAATTAAATTAAATTAAATTAAATTAAATTAAATTAAATTAAATTAAATTAAATTAAATTAAATTAAATTAAATTAAATTAAATTAAATTAAATTAAATTAAATTAAATTAAATTAAATTAAATTAAATTAAATTAAATTAAATTAAATTAAATTAAATTAAATTAAATTAAATTAAATTAAATTAAATTAAATTAAATTAAATTAAATTAAATTAAATTAAATTAAATTAAATTAAATTAAATTAAATTAAATTAAATTAAATTAAATTAAATTAAATTAAATTAAATTAAATTAAATTAAATTAAATTAAATTAAATTAAATTAAATTAAATTAAATTAAATTAAATTAAATTAAATTAAATTAAATTAAATTAAATTAAATTAAATTAAATTAAATTAAATTAAATTAAATTAAATTAAATTAAATTAAATTAAATTAAATTAAATTAAATTAAATTAAATTAAATTAAATTAAATTAAATTAAATTAAATTAAATTAAATTAAATTAAATTAAATTAAATTAAATTAAATTAAATTAAATTAAATTAAATTAAATTAAATTAAATTAAATTAAATTAAATTAAATTAAATTAAATTAAATTAAATTAAATTAAATTAAATTAAATTAAATTAAATTAAATTAAATTAAATTAAATTAAATTAAATTAAATTAAATTAAATTAAATTAAATTAAATTAAATTAAATTAAATTAAATTAAATTAAATTAAATTAAATTAAATTAAATTAAATTAAATTAAATTAAATTAAATTAAATTAAATTAAATTAAATTAAATTAAATTAAATTAAATTAAATTAAATTAAATTAAATTAAATTAAAGAAAGATCGTTCGATCGATATGGCGGCTATATCTACATAGTCTGATCTGACCTATATTTGGGGCGGATGTCGGTAAGCTAAAAACAACTCACTGTTTCAAATTTCAGCGAAACCGGGTAATAAATAAAGCTCTTATGGGCTTCGGACCTTTATCGGCATATTGGTCTATATGGCAGCTATAGCTAAATATAGATCGATCTGAACCATATTTAGGTCAGATGTCGGGAAGCTTAAAATATTTAGGTCAGATGTCGGGAGGCTTAAAATCACCCAGGATTTTAAATTTCAGCAAAATCGTGCAATAAATAAAGATTTAACGGCCATTGGACCTTTTGTCGGCAGATCGGTCTGTATAGCAGCTATATCCAAATATGGTCCGATTTGGCCCGTTTAAGAACTCAACCAGCGTGCATCAAAAGGACATATTTGTGCCAAATTTCAGCTCAATATCTAACTTTTCAAAGGCTGTAGAGTGAAACACGGACATCGCTCAATTTAACGCCGATCCGAAATATATATACTTTTTAGGGTCGGAAATTGATGTTTCGATGTGTTGCAAACGGAATGACTAAAAGAATATACCTCCTATGCTACGGGAGTAGGTATAATAAACAAGTTAAAGCGTGCTAAGATCGACCGGGCCGAATCTTATATAAACTCCACCATGGATCGCATTTGTCAAGTTCTTTGAATGACTTTTTTAAATAGAACAAGTAAAAGCGTGCTAAGTTCGGCCGGGCCGAATCTTATATACCCTCCACCATGGATCGCATTTGTCGAGTTCTTTTCCCGCCATCTCTTCTTAGGCAAAAACATCTCTTCTTAGGCAAAAAAGGACATAAGAAAAGATTTGCTCTGCTATTAAAACGATATCAAGATATGGTCCGCTTCGGACCACAATTAAATTATATGTTGGAGACCTGTGTAAAATTTCAGCCAATTCGTAAAAGAATTGGGCCCATTGGGGCTCACAAAGTAAAATAGAGAGAACGATTTATATGGGATCTGTATCGGGCTATAGACCGATTCAGACCATAATAAACACGTTTGTTGATGGTCATGAGAGGATCCGTCGTACAAAATTTCAGGCATATCGGATAATAATTGCGACCTCTAGAGGCTCAAGAAGTCAAGATCCCAGATCGGTTTATATGGCAGCTATATCAGGTTATGAACCAATTTGAACCTTATTTGACACAGTTGTTGAAAGTAAAAATAAAATACGTCATGCAAAATTTCAGCCAAATCGGATAGGAATTGCGCCCTCTAAAAGCTCAAGAAGTCAAATCCCCAGATCTGTTTATATGACAGCTATATCAGGTTATGGACCGATTTCAACCATACTTGGCACAGTTGTTGGATATCATAACAAAACACGTCGTGCGAAATTCCATTCCATTCGGATAAGAATTGTGCCCTCTAGAGGCTCAAGAAGTCAAGACCCAAGATCGGTTTATATGGCAGCTATATCAGGTTATGGGCCGATTTGAACCATACTTGGCACAGTTGTTGGATATAATAACAAAACACGTCGTGCAAAATTTCATTTCAATCGGATAAGAATTGCGCACTCTAGAGGCTCAAGAAGTCAAGACCCAAAATCGGTTTATATGGCAGCTATATCAGGTTATGAACCGATTTGAACCATACTTGGCACAGTTGTTGGATATAATAACAAAACACGTCGTGCAAAATTTCATTCCAATCGGATAAGAATTGCGCACTCTAGAGGCTCAAGAAGTCAAGACCCAAGATCGGTTTATATGGCAGCTATATCAGGTTATGGACCGATTTGAACTATACTTGGCGCAGTTGTTGGATATCATAACAAAACACGTCGTGCAAAAATTCATTCCAATCGGATAAGAATTGCGCACTCTAGAGGCTCAAGAAGTCAAGACCCAAGATCGGTTTATATGGCAGCTATATCAAAACATGGACCGATATGGCCCATTTACAATACCAACCGACCTACACTAATAAGAAGTATTTGTGCAAAATTTCAAGCGGCTAGCTCTACTCCTTCGGAAGTTAGCGTGCTTTCGACAGACAGACGGACGGACGGACGGACGGACAGACGGACGGACATGGCTAGATCGACATAAAATTTCACGACGATCAAGAATATATATACTTTATGGGGTCTCAGACGAATATTTCGAGTAGTTACAAACAGAATGACGAAATTAGTATACCCCCCATCTTATGGTGGAGGGTATAACAAGTAAAAGCCTGCTAAGTTCGGCCCGGCCGAACCTTATATACCCTTCACCATAGTTCGCATTTGTCGAGTTCCTTTCCCGGTATCTCTTGTTAGGCAAAAAAAGAATAAAAAAAATATTTGCTCTGCTAGAGCGATATCAAGATATGGTCCAATTCCGACCACAATTAAATTATATGTTGGCGACCTGTGTAAAATGTAAAGTAAAATAGAGAGATCGATTTATATTCGAGCTGTATCCGGCTATAGACCGACTCAGACCAAAATAAACACGTATGTTGAAGGTCATGAGAGGATCCGTCGTAAAAAATGTCCCCAGATCGGTTTATATGACAGCTATATCAGGTTATGGACCGATTTTGGCCATACTTGGTACAGTTATTGGAAGTCATAGCGAAACATGTCGTGCAAAATTTCATTCCAATCGGATAAGAATTGCCCCCTCTAGAGGCTCAAGAAATCAGTACCCAAGATCGGTTTAAATGGTAGCTATATCAGGTTATGAACCAATTTACACTATAACTGGCAAAGTTGTCGAAAGCGATACCAAAACACAACGTGCTAAATTTCAGCCAAATCGGAAAAGATTTGAGCTCTGTAGAAGCTCAAGAAGTCAAGACCCAAGGTCGGTTTATATGTCAGCTATATCAGGTTATGAACCGATTGACACCACACCTGGCATAGTTGTCGGAAGCGATACCAAAACACCACGTGCTAAATTTCAGCCAAATCGGATAAGAATTGTGCTCTCTAAAAGTTCAAGAAGTCAAAATCTAAGATCGTCTTATATGGCAGCAATATCAAAACAAGGACCGATTCGGCCCATTTACAATCTGAACTGACCTACACTAATAAGAAGTATTTGTGCACAATCATCTGAGAAGTTTGCTCCAAATCGGTACAAATTTAGATATAGCTCTCATAAATATGTTCGTCAGATTTTGGGCAATTTGCAATAATGTTGTCATTTGTCAACCGTCATTTTTACAGTTTGACCATATTTGCTCGAAATTTGATACGGATTGTTCAGTAACGCATCTGAAAACATCCGCCGAGGTCCAACAAAATTGGTTCAGAATTGGCTATATTGTTCCCACATTGTACTTATAGGGTAGGTGAAGGGTATTATACAGTCGGCACCGCCCGAATTTTGGCCTTCCTCACTGGTTTAATATATGTCTACCTCTTCAGATGTTGTTTTGCATTAACATAATTTATTATAGCTGAACATTTGTCTTATTTGATTTCAAACTTTTTCTCAGAACTTTTTTTTGGTCGTTTATTTCTTTTTAATCATGTAGATACAACAACAACTATGATTATGAGCATGGAGCATTGTTTTTATAGTCCATTTTACATTTAATTAAAAACAAAAACAAAAAACATATTGTTTTGGGTGCGAAAAGTGCTAAAATTTGTGCAAAATCTATGGAAAAGAAATTATCGCCTATGAATTATGGCTGTGCGTTCCTGAAACTTCAAAGCAAATGATAAATAAAAATGCCACAATTTATGCCACCTATATTGATTTTGTTTTTTTTTTTATTTTTTATTTTGGCTCTTATATTTGCGGTTTTGTTTTTCGCATGCAACAAATCAAAATTGTGATAGCAAACAATTTTCGATGGCTGATTTCGTGGTAAAAAATAAGAAGTCATTAAGCATTTATTGACGAATTGGCTGAAAGTGAAAATATCAGTAGCAGCAGATCGCTGACTTTGCACACATTTGACAAGCTGGTGAAATTTCATAGTTAAGATATTGGATTAAATGTCAGTCATGGAGTACAGGTTTGATCATAAGCGTTGAAAGACCTCTTGGGGGTGGGTTAAGCAACTCCCGAGAAAGATTTGGCCGGTTGGAAGTCATAACCGAACACTATGTGCAAAATTTCAGAAAAATCTGAACAAAATTGCGGCTTCCGGGGACTAAAGAACTCAACACTACACGCAGAATTTCAGCCAAATCGGACAAAAATTGCGGCTTCCAGGGGCTCAAGAATTCAAATCGGGAGATGGGTTTATATAAGAGCTATATGAGGTTCTTGACCGATTTGGATCGTACTCCGCACAGTTGTTGGAAATCAGAACAAAACACAATGTACAAAATTTCTGCCGAATCGGATGAAAATTGCGGCTTCCGAGGCTCAAGAAGTCAAATCGGGAGATCGGTTTATATGCGAGCTATATCAGATTATAGACCGATTTTGACCGTACTTGGCATAGTTGTTAGGATCCAAAACAAAACACCACTTGCAGAGTTTCAGCTAAATTGGACAATATTTGCAGCTTTCATGGGCTCAAGAAGTCAAATCCAGAGATCTGTTTATATGGGAGCTATATCCAAATCTGAATCGATGTGGCCCATTTGCAATTCCCAACGATCTACATCAATATAAAGCATCTGTGCAAAATTTCGAGCGGCTACCTTTAGGCGTTCGCCCCTATCGTGATTTCGACAGACGGGCGGACGGACATAGATAGTTCAACTCAGAATGTCGAAACGATCAAGAATATATATAATTAGCTGAACCGGGCCCGCTCCGCTACGCCTTTTTTTACTTTATATTGAGTAAAATTTTCCTTTAAATATTAATTTTCGACAATTAAAGAGCTTTCAGTGATATACCATGCTACGGAAATAATATAACGCTTGAGTAACAGTTTAACAATATAATTGCCTTTATCTGAATCCCATATGATCTATATTGACCTTCGAATTTAAGTTTAGATGTAAGGTGTACTCCATTCTTAAAATACTTAATTTCAGCACGATATTCTTAGGATGTCGGATTTAGGGGTGTCCTACATTTGGATATCAAATTCGTATTCTATTCCCAAATACAATTATTTGAGCCTCATATTGCGATGATCAGTAAAAACTTGCTGTTTGTGAGTTATTTTGGAAAAGGGGTTGGTCCCGAAAGTGGGTATCAATTCTTGCTCAACCCCCCAATACCTTTCATTTAAGCCCCACACTGACATGGTCGGTAAATATGCCCGATTTAGGGGTGTTTTGTGGAGTGGGGTGGTCCCCGAAACACTAAGCCCTGAAAATATATCAGCAACGTGCTCTATTCTCATATATCTATATAACATTTATTTGAAACCCTATATTGCCATTGGCCGCAAAATTGAATATCAAATACGTTTTCTAAGCTCAAATACCATTCATTTAAACCCATTATTGCAAAAGCCAGGTTTGGTTTGGGGTATGGGACCTAAAAACTATGAATATCGAGCTCCACTGTCTTGAAGACCAAAATTGTCTTGGTGAACAAATAGGTCCTATTTCGGGGTTGTTATGGTGGTGGGAGATAGTTGGTCCTGAATGCTGATGTCAGATTCATGGTCTATTGCCAAATAGCTTTCATTAGAGCCCCACTTTTCCATAGTCGGCAAACATGACCGGTTTGGGGGATAGGGCGGCCACTCAGTGACCTAGCTTTCAAAATATATATCAGATTCGTTTTCTACTCTAAAATACCTCTTATTTGAGCCTTATATTCCAATGGTCAGCAAATACTTTCCATTTGGGTGGTCATATGGGGGTGAGGTGGCCCCATATACACTTTTCCCGAACATTGATATCAGATTCGTGCTTTACTTCCAAAGACCTTTCATTTGAGCCCCATATTGCTATGGTCGTAAATTTGTCCCCTTTGGGGTATGTTCTCGGGGCGGCCCCCCAAACACTTGGTCCATTATTTGGATATCAGATTCGAATTCTACACTTAAATACTTTTTATATTAGCCCCATTATCCCATGGTCAGTAAATAAGTCCTGTTTGGGGGGGGGGGTGTTTTGGGGACGGGGTGAACCCCCAGAAACGTGGTCCCACATTTGGATATAATAATCATATCCTACTCGCAAATACCTTTCATTTGAGTCCCACATTGCCATGGTTGGTAAATATGTCCGATTAAGGGGTGTTTTGGGCGTTGGGGTGGTCCCCCTAACACTTGGTCTGACAATTGGATATCAGATACGTTTTCTTATCTTAAATATCTCCCATTTGAGTCCCATATTGTCGTGATTGGTGTGTATATTTATATTTGGTAGGTTCTGGGGTGGGGCGCCCCCCCTAGGTACCCCAACCGAAAATTGGATACCAAATTTTTGTTTGCGGTTTTCTATAAGAGAGAACGCAAAATTTCGCATAAATCGCACCGCGCATCTCCGAGATCTGGCGTTTCTGAAAATTAGGGTAAGGGGGAGGGTCCGCCCCTTCTGATATCAAACAAGTAAAAGCGTGCTAAGTTCGGCCGGGCCGAATCTTATATACCCTCCACCATGGATCGCATTTGTCGAGTTCTTTTCCCGGCATCTCTTCTTAGGCAAAAAAAACAAAAGGATGTAAGAAAAGATTTGCTCTGCCATTAAAGCGATATCAAGATATGGTCCGGTTCGGACCACAATTAAATTATATGTTGGAGACCTGTGTAAAATTTCAGCCAATTCGTATAAGAATTGTGCCCATTGGGGCTCACGAATAAATTAGAGAGAACGATTTATATGGGATCTGTATCGTGCTATAGACCGATTCAGACCATAATAAACACGTTTGTTGATGGCCATGAGAGGATCCGTCGTATAAAATGTCAGGCATATCGGATAATAATTGCGACCTCTAGGGGTCAAGAACTCAAGATCCCAGATCGGTTTATATGGCAGCTATATTAGGTTATGAACCAATTTAAACCTTATTTGACACAGTTATTGAAAGTAAAAATAAAATACGTCATGCAAAATTTCAGCCAATTTGGATAAGAATTGCGCCCTCTAGAAGCTCAAGAAGTCAAATCCCCAGATCTGTTTATATGCAAGCTATATCAGGTTATGAACCTATTTGAACCATACTTGGCACAGTTGTTGGATATCATAATAAAGTACTTCGTGCAAAAACTCATTCAAATCGGATAAGAATTGTGCCCTCTAGAGGCTCAAGAAGTCAAGAAGTCAAAACCCAAGATCGGTTTATATGGCAGCTATATCAGGTTATGAACCGATTTAAACCATACTTGGCACAGTTGTTGGGTATCATAACAAAACACGTCGTGCGAAATTCCATTCCAATCGGATAAGAATTGCGCCCTCTAGAGGCTCAAGAAGTCAAAACCCAAGATCGGTTTACATGGCAGCTATATCAGGTTGTGAACCGATTTGAACCATATTTGGCACAATTGCTGGATATAATAACGAAACACGTCGTGCAAAATTTCATCCCAATCGGATAAGAATTGCGCACGCTAGAGGCTCAAGAAGTCAAGACCCAAGATCGGTTTATATGGCAGCTATATCAGGTTATGGACCGATTTGAACCATACTTGGCACAGTTGTTGGATATAATAACAAAACACGTCGTGCAAAATTTCATTTTAATCGGATAAGAATTGCGCACTCTAGAGGCTCAAGAAGTCAAGACCCAAGATCGGTTTATATGGCAGCTATATCAAAACATAGACCGATATGGCCCATTTACAATACCAACCGACCTACACTAATAAGAAGTATTTGTGCAAAATTTCAAGCGGCTAGCTTTACTCCTTCGGAAGTTAGCGTGCTTTCGACAGACAGACGGACGGACGGACGGACAGACGGACGGACATGGCTAGATCGACATAAAATGTCGCGACGATCAAGAATATATATACTTTATGGGGTCTCAGACGAATATTTCGAGTAGTTACAAACAGAATGACGAAATTAGTATACCCCCCATCTTATGGTGGAGGGTATAAAAATGTAGTACCCTATTTTTACCACGGGATCATTAAGCACCATCTGTGAAAAGTTCAAGAAAATCGGTTCAGCCGTTTTTGAGTCTATAAGGAACACACAAACAAACAAAACATCCTACAAACAAAAACAAATTGCTTTTTATATATAGGATTTATGGGTCCCAGATCAATATTTCGAGGTATTACAAACGGAATGACTAGATAAGTATACACCAATCCTATGGTGGTGGGTATAAAAATTATGCTGTTTTCGACAAAATTTGCTAATTTTATTGTTATTCAATGGGTTTTTATACCCACCACCACAGAATAGGGGGTATATTCATTTAGTCATTCCGTTTGCAACGCATCGAAATATCAATTTCCGACCCTTCAAAGAATATACATTTTGGATTGTCGTAAAATTCTAAGACGATTTAACGATGTCTGTGTGTCTGTCCGTCCGTCTGTTGTAATCACTCTACATCCTTCAAAAATTGAGATATTGAGCTGAAATTTGGCACAGATATTTCTTTTAGATGCAAGCTGGTTCTTGAACGCGCCAAATCGAACTATATTTGAATATAGTTGCTATATAGACCCATCCGCCGATAAAGGGTCTGAATCCGATAAAAGTTTTATTAATTTTTATCCCGTTTCGCTGAAATTTTAAACGGTAGGTTGTTCGAAACATCAGGTCATTTGACCTATATGTGGTTCAAATCGGACTATACTTAGATATAGCTGTCATATAGACCGATCTGCCGATTAAGGGTCTGGAACCAATAAAAGCTGTTTTTATTAGCCGATTTCGCAGAAATTTGAAACAGCGAGTTGTTTTAAATCTCCCGACATCCGACACAAATATGGTTCAGATCGGACTATATTAAGATATAACTGTCATATAGACAGATCCGCCAGTTAAGGGTGTGAAGCAAATAAAAGCTTTACTTATCACCCGATTTTGCTGAAACGTGAATCTGTGAGTTGTTTTAAGCCTCGTGACATCTGATTCAAATGTGGTAACGATCGGATGATATTTAGATAAAGCTGTCATATAGATCGATCTTGCAAATAAGGGTTTTAATCCCTTAAAAAGCGGATTTATTGCCTGATTTCGCTGAAACTGTTACTTGTATGTGAGTCCTATTGAGATATTATTATGGATATAGTAATGGAACTATGACGAAATCGGATGATTATTATTTACTTGATGGTGGGTATCCAAAGTTCGCCACGACCGAACTTAACACGTTTTTACTTTTTATACCCACCACCGACGGATGGGGGTATATTCATTTTGTCATTCCGTTTGCAACACATCGAAATATCCATTTCCGACCCTATAAAGTATATATATTCTTGATCAGCGTAAAAATCTAAGATGATCTAGACATGTCCGTTCGTCTGTCTGTTGAAATCACGCTACAGTCTTCAAAAATAGAGTTATTGAGCTGAAAAGTGAGTTGAAATTTGGAAAAGTGAGTTGCCTTAGGCCCTTCGACATCCTCCGCCAATTTGGCTCAGATCGGTCCACATTTGTATATAGCTGCCATATAGACCGATCCTCCGATTGAGGGTCTTAGGCCCATAAAAGCCACATGTATTATCCGATTTTGCTGAAATTTAGGACAGTGAGTTGTCTTAGGCCCTCCGACATCCTCCGCCAATTTGGCTCAGATCGGTCCACATTTGGATATAGCTGCCATATAGACCGATCCTCCGATTTAAGGTCTTAGGCCCATAACAGCCACATTTATTATCCGATTTTGGGACAGTGAGTTGTCTTAGGCCCTTCGACATCCTCCGCCAATTTGGCCCAGATCGGTACAGATTTGGATATAGCTGCCATATAGATTGATCCTCCGATATAGGGTCTTAGGCCAATAAAAGCCACATGTATTATCCGATGTTGCTGAAATTTGGGACAGTGAGTTGTCTTAGGCCCTCCGACATCCTCCGCCAATTTGGCTCAGATCGGTCCACATTTGGATATAGCTGCCATATAGACCGATCCTCCGATTTAAGGTCTTAGGCCCATAACAGCCACATTTATTACCCGATTTTGCTGAAATTTGGGACAGTGAGTTGTCTTTCGCCCTTCGACATCCTCCGCCAATTTGGCTCAGATCGGTCCACATTTGGATATAGCTGCCATATAGACTGATCTCTCCGTTTTAGGTTTTGGGGCCATAAAAGGCGCATTTATTGTCCGATGATGCCGAAATTTGGGACAAAGAGCTGAGTTAAGCTCCTCCACATATTTCTGCAATTTGGTCTAGATCGATTTGCTTATAGCTGTCATATGGACCAATCTCTCGATTTAAAGTCTTGGCCCCATAAAAGGCGCTTTTTTGATCCGATTGCACTGAAATTTGACACAGATCGGTTTATTTTAATATATAGCTACTAAAAAGACTAATATTTTGTTATATACAATTGAACAATGACTTTTACTTATTAGTATTTGGTCCAAATCGGAACATATATTGATATAGCTGCTGTGGGGCATAAGGTATGAGTTTTGCACCGGATTTTGATGAAAGGTGGTTTACATATATATCCGAAGTGGTGGGTATCCAAAGTTCGGCCCGGCCGAACTTAACGCCTTTTTATTTTTGTTTTGATAAGTATAAAATCTAATATATTGCAAAATAAACTAAGTTCTTTACAAAAAAAAAGTATTAGTAAAAAAATGTTGAGGAAAAAAAAACTTCCTATTAGAAAGTTTTTTATATACTTTACCACCAAATAATTTATTTTCCATAATTAACAAATAGCCTCCATTCTTTTGGAAGGAATGAAAGAAATTTACTTCCTCATGTACTTTTACTTTACTTTTTTGCCTAAGAAGAGATGCCGGGAAAAGAACTCGACAAATGCGATCCATGGTGGAGGGTATATAAGATTCGGCGCGGCCGATCTTAGCACGCTTTTACTTGTTTTTATTAATCATTGCTATACAAAACCAATATCAGCTCCTATATCTCGTATTCCCTGACAATTTCTGTAATAATTTCAATTGGTCTGCCTTCAGGTGTTAGCACTTCCAAGAGCCCCCTCGTAAATTGTAATAAAAGCAGATAATTTTTCTCATTGCCTTCCTACCCATACAACTTCCCCTCTATCTCTCTTTTTAGTATCACCTTGATAGATGTTTATCAAAGACAATATGTATATAAGTGAATGTTTCAAGTAAAAAATTTCGTTGTTTAATGTTTTAATTTTTATAGAATAGAGAAATATTTGAAATAATGTAAATAAAAGTAAATGGAATTTGTACCTTTGCTATTTCACCAAGTTGGTAGTCATAATTCATAATAAATAACAAAAAAAAAAAAAAAACAAGTAAAAGCGTGCTAAGTTCGGCCGGGCCGAATCCTATATACCCTCCACCATGGATCGCATTTGTCGAGTTCTTTTCCCGGCATCTCTTCTTAGGCAAAAAAAGGATATAAGAAAAGATTTGCTCTGCTATAAGAGCGATATTTGGACCACAATTAAATTATATTTATGTTGGAGACCTGTGTAAAATGTCAGCCAATTCGAATAAGAATTGCGCTCTTTGTGGGCTCAAGAAGTTAAATAGAGAGATCGATTTATATGGGAGCTGCACGGGCTATAGACCAATTCAGACCATAATAAACACGCATGTTAATGGTCATGAGAGAATCCGTCGTACAAAATTTCAGGCAAATCGGATAATAATTGCGACCTCTAGAGGCTCAAGAAGTCAAGATTCCAGATCAGTTTATATGGCAGCTATATCAGGTTATGAACCGACTTGTACTTTATTTAACACAGTTGTTGAAAGTAACAATAAAAAACGTCTTGCGAAATTTCAGCCAAATTGGATAGGAATTGCGCCCTCTAGAGGCTCAAGAAGTCAAGTCCCCAGAACTGTTTATATGACAGCTGTATCAGGTTATGAATTGATTCGAACCATATTTGGCACAATTGTTGGATATAATAACGAAACACGTCGTGCAAAATTTCATTCCAATCGGATAAGAATTGCGCACTCTAGAGGCTCAAGAAGTCAAGACCCCAGAACGGTTTATATGACAGCTATATCAGGTTATGGACCGATTTGAACCATACTTGGCACAATTGTTGGATATAATAACAAAACACGCCGTGCAAAATTTCATCCCAATCGGATAAGAATTGCGCATTCTAGAGGCTCAAGAAGTCAAGACCCAAGATCGGTTTATATGGCAGCTATATCAAAACATGGACCGATATGGCCCATTTACAATACCAACCGACCTACACTAATAAGAAGTGTTTGTGCAAAATTTCAAGCGGCTAGCTTTACTCCTTCGGAAGTTAGCGTGCTTTCGACAGACAGACGGACGGACGGACGGACGGACGGACGGACGGACGGACAGACGGACGGACATGGCTAGATCGACATAAAATGTCACGACGATCAAGAATATATATACTTTATGGGGTCTCAGACGAATATTTCGAGTAGTTACAATCAGAATGACGAAATTAGTATACCCCCCATCTTATGGTGGAGGGTATAAAAACGGCAAAAGTGTGCTATGGTGTTTTGTTATCAATGAAAACAAATGATAAAGTCGTCAACTTATAAATTCCAAAGATATGACTTGGAAATAGCAAAGCCATTCGCTATTGCCAAGGAATGCAATAAACAAGAAAAACTGCAGCAGTTGACATTTATGCATAATAAAGAGGAATTTTTATTATGAAGAAATAGGAATGGTATGAATACTTTGAATAGGAAATAACTAAAATTGTTCTGAAAATAAGTGGGGGTTTGAAATATTCGAGTTATAATTACATTTTTTAACTCATCACCGAAAGATGGAGGTATATTCATTTTGTTATTCTGTTTGCAGCATATGGAAATATCCATTTTCGCCCTATAAAGTATCCAACTTTGCCCGTCTGTTTATGGTTACAGTTTTTAATAAAAAGAAAGTTATTCAGTCCGAATTTGGATATTCACCACCATGGCTATGTTTACGATAATTTCTTATTATACCTCTACTTTATCCATATTAACTCAGGGTCATATTTGATTCAGGTACCGAAAAGCTAATACAAGTATTAGTTTCAAATTTCAGCTAAATCGGGTAATAAAAGAGACTTTTATGGCGTTAAAAATTAAAATGGGCAGATCGGTTTATATTCCATAACAAATTCGATTTGGATATTGGGTGGCTTAGTTTTACTTACAGTGTCAACTTTCAATTAAATCTAGAAATAAATCCCCATTTATTTTCTGGACTCAAGACCGCAAAATCGGCAAATAGGTATATATGACAATATCGGACAATAAATGTGCATGTTATTGGCTTAAGACCCTAAATAGGCTAATCGGTCTATATGGCAACTTTTTCTAATATTGGGTTGCCCAAAAAGTAATTGCGGATTTTTTAAAAGAAAGTAAATGCATTTTTAATAAAACTTAGAATGAATTTTAATCAAATATACTTTTTTTACACTTTTTTTCTAAAGCAAGCTAAAAGTAACAGCTGATAACTGACAGAAGAAAGAATGCAATTACAGAGTCACAAGCTGTGAAAAAATTTGTCAACGCCGACTATATGAAAAATCCGCAATTACTTTTTGGGCAACCCAATACAACTCACTGTTCAAAATTTCAGCAAAATTGAGAAATAAATGAGGCTTTTATGGGCTTAAGACCCGAAATCGGCTGATCGGGCTATATATATATATATTCGGTTGGATATTTGTAGGCCTATTCCAACTCACTATTCTTAATTTCAGCGAAATCGGGTAATAAGTAAGGCGTTTATAGGCTTAAAACCATCAAATATCCAAATATCATCCGATCCGAACTATATTTGTTCTGTTCCAAATTTCACTGATGCCAGGTCATAAATGCACCCGTTATAGCATGAAGACCCTATGTCCGAAGATCAGTCTATACGGCAGCTATACCCAAATATAGTCCGATTGGGACCATATTCAGTAAGAAAGTGTAGCGACAAAATCGGATAAAAAAGTCGGCTTTTATGGGTTCAAGACCTTAAATCGGTAGATCGTTCTATATGACATCTATGTCTAAATATAGTCCGGCATTGCCCGTTCGAGAACTTAACTTGCGTATTGCAGAAATACGGATCTGTGCTAAAATTCAGCTCAATATCTCAATTTTTAAGGTTTGTAACATGATTAGAACTGACGGACAGATAGTTTGACGGATAGCCACACGGCCATCGTTAGATCGTCTTTGAATTTTAATATATATACTTTGTAGTATCGCAAATAGATATTTCGATGTGCTGCAAACATAATGACTAAATTAATAGTCAGCACATAATCCTTTGGTGTTGGGTATAAAAAAAGTGCTGAATTTACAGGTTAGATTCAGACATTTTATAACAATTAACGCAAACATCTGGAAACTGTTATACTGTCATACTGACACTTTTATTTGAATAAGTTAAAGTTTTTGCTGAAATGTCAGCCACAAGGCCAAAGAGGCAATGGTTTGAGTCATTTTATAACAGTTAACACATATATCCAGAAACTGTTATACTGTCACACCATAGCTTGAGTTTGTGTTTTTGTTTGAATTTCATTAACAAGCCAAAAGAAATGACAAAAGTCATTATATAACAGTTATCGGAAATATCTCGAAACTGTTATATTTAATTGCTTGTAACGTACCATTATCCACTACTGTAGCGGCCTTTAAGAATTTCCCACAAAACTCACTGAAAAGGACGATAGGAGCCATTAATAGGGCTAGCAAGCAGTCGTTGGGGGGGTTCGTGTCCTTTTCATTGAGAATTGACTTCAGGTACATCATAATAAAATATTATATAGACTCCTAGTTTATTTAATAAAACGTAATATTTCAACAAATTGGCCAAATTTAAATACTTCAATTGCCCCCTAATTCTACAAATAAATAACAAACAGGATATCCTATAAAAATAGACCTTAAACAGGTTCTCTAGGTGATGTGAGAAACCTTTGCCTCAAAACCCTCCCTACCATTGGTTCTAGTGGCATTATATTTTACATAGAACCCCAAAACTAAAGGCTGTAGAAATAAACTACACTATCACTTTTCCATTGCCCTTATGAAACGAAACACCCATGAACAAAAAATCTACTCAAGTAGCATTTTCACTTCAATATTTCAAAGAGATTTGTTCGAAAAAATATAGTTAATATTTATCGCGAAATACATTTCATTCTAGTTCAAAAAAATTATTTTATATATTAACATTTTTAAACATTATTTTCTATAAAAAAATCTATCTAACTTATTCTTTGCATTCGTTTAATTAATTAAGCATTAACGAAATTTTATTTATCTGGGAAATCGAGGGATACATAGTAAAATTTCTTAGAAAAATATATAGTTCACATTTTTAGCACACATTGATTAATGAAAAAAAAAAATTCTATTTCCCAAATAGATAACTTGGCTTTTTTAAATTGCAAAAATTTTTTTTAATATTTCAGACTTAAAAAAAAAATTTGCTAGCAAAAATCAACTTGTTAAAAACACAACGTTTAAATTTTGTTGGCATATTCAGTTTTCAATCGATCTCACAAAGCCAAAAATTGATTTTTACTAGACACTTTATCATTCGAATTCTCAATATGATTATTATGATCACTTCATTAAGGCAAAAGCAGAAACACAAACTTAAATAATGAAACAAACACTCACCGAATTACTTTTTGTCCATCGATGCAAGAATAGGGCCCTTTTCTGCGTGATGTGTGATGAGACTAGTAGAGGAAATTATTGGGTTTTGCCTTAGCGATGTAAATGAGAATTGATTGCTAAACTTACGTTCTAGGCCTTATAAAACTAAAGTGCAAAAAAAAAATTAATTTTAAAAAAAATTTTTATAGATAATATTTCACCCTTTTGGGATGACAAATACTTAACTAAATGATGGTTTGAAAAGATGACGATCTCGGCAATGATGATAATAATGAGCCCTAGCATGACCATAGGTTGCTATGCGGCAAAGTAGGTTGCTGAGTTGTTGGGTACAGTGGCGGGGAGAACGCAACTCAATAATTAGCAATGTGTTTTGTTAGACTGGCGGTTTGTTCATTGTGTTGTTGTTAAGCAATAATTTTGGGGATCAATGGTGTGCCATGTGGTTGTTGTTTTTTTGTTTCCTCTTTTCGATCTCAACCTGTTGGAGCAATGCTGCGTTGATTCAATCAAACCAAGCAGTCATACATATTGATTTGATGTTATAATAAACTATTGAATCCACGCTCTCTGCTTTCCAATAAAGGGTAACTTATTGGGTGATAGATATTTTTTCCATGTAAAAATTCAAATTTCAGATTTTTTCTTTCTCCGCAAGCGAATGATGGTGGGATTCTATGAAGAAAAGAAATTTCTAGGGGTCTCGAGAAAATTACGTCTTCATTTCGGGCAGTTTTAGGAAATCCATTCGGGCATAGCCCTAAAACGTCAACCAGGCGTGAGTAGGGGAAAGACGCTGTAATTACGTCCCCCGTCTTCTCAAGCCTGTGAGATGGATGAACGGGACGTATTTGTCTATGAATTTGATTCCCTGAGAAAAATAATTTCTTGTAAAATTCTCACTTTATATCTTCGGGTAAAAACTTACTTTGCCTTTATAAAATATTTTATCCACGTTGTCGTCAGACAGAATACAAACTAATTTTTGCTTGCAATGTTTGCAAAAACTTGTGGATGAAAACGATTTCGTAGAGTTTAATATCACTTATTTTTTCTCCTATCACCTGGATTTTTATAGAAGCTGATGTTATCTCGGCAGAAGTTGAAACAAAAAGGAAGTTCTGATTTGTTTTGTGGAGAATGAAATGTTTGAGTCAGGCTGATTGGGTTATCAATTAATCGTAAAATAAACTGTTATATCTCACTATGGTTATCTCATGTTGAGACCAAATGCAAACCAGTGCTCTTTTTTTGGTACTAACTGAACATAAACAAAGGCGTTAGTATTTAAATGTATAAAATTATTTAAAATCATTTTCCAAATGTATGTGAAGGCAGATTTGGTGAGAAAGAACAGATTTTGTTCACTGAAAAAAAAAATACCCAGGTACCAAGTTATTAAAAAAAAATTCTTGAGGTGTTGAGAACGAAAAAAAATTTGAAAATGTCTCTAAAGGTAAAAACGACCATTACAAAACCGGATAATTCTGTGCCGGTGGTACGTAGAATTAGCTGGAAAAAGGGAGTGATTTCTGTATCCCTAAGGACGAATATCCTTTGCATGGTATGTGCCATCTAGTTTTCCTTGTAAGTCTTCCAAAATGTAATAGCTATTACCAATTTTTTCTCGCACTCTGGCCTTTATAAACATGGGCGACAATTTCGCGTTAAACTTTCGTTCAGCCGAGCTCTGGGCGAAGTTTCGACGGAATACCTCCTGGCCAACTTGAAAAGACTGTTGCTTCGATCTTAGGTTGTATTGATTAGAATTACGATCATGGGCTTCCTTCATAAATTTCCTCATGTCCAGGTGTTTTAATTGTAAAATATCATCTCTAGATAATTGAAAGCTTGGTTCGTCCAAAAGCTGTAAACTTCTAAGTAGCTGATATGAAGATGCATGGGTTATCATATCTATTCCATACAAAGCGTGATAAGGAGACGTGTGAATGGTCTCATGATAAGCGTTTCTCAAGGCGCAGCTAATGGCGCTAATGGTCTCGTCCCATCTTTGATGATCTTTCTTAATGTAGGCCCTGATACTTGCGATTAACGAGCGATTAACTCTCTCTGACGCATTACTTTGAGGGGAATATAGTGCCGTATAGATATGTTTAACCCCGTATGAGGTCAAGAAAGCATTAAAATCATGGGCACGGAACTGGGTTCCATTATCACTAACGATGCTTTCAGGGACGCCGTATATATGAAAAATTTGGGTCTCTAGAAAATCTATTATACTCTTCGATCTAAATGTCCTCAATTTGCACAACCAATGGAATTTACTGAAGTGGTCCAGCACAATGAATAAGCCAACATAGCCAGATTTACTTCTGGGATATGGACCCAAAAAATCTATATAAAGCCTTTGGAATGGCCGACACGATACGATTTGGTTTCCCATTGGTGGTTTCATAGTAAAGTTAGGGGCCTTCGTCGTTTTGCAAACCTCGCAATTCTTGACGTAATTCCTCACATCTTTGACCATTCCTGGCCAAAAAAAACTTCTACGCAATAGGTGAAGCGTCTTCGTCATACCTCCGTGTGCACAAATAGGCGAATCATGGGCTCTAGACAAAACTTCGGTACGCAGTCTAAACGGAATCCATAACTTCCAACACCTGTTCTCCTGTTCCTCCTCTCCAGAATAGTGATCTGTTCTAATGTAAATGTAGTTATCTACCAATTTTATATCGGGGTACTTTGACGGTTCACCTAAAATCTTGTTCTTGAGGTCACGATAATCGGAATCATTGAAATGCGGCGAGGTAAGATCTATTTCCGGTGCTGAGAGATCTAAGGACGAAATTCCATTTTCTGGGATGCGTGACAAAGCATCGGGAACAATATTGTCCCTTCCCTTTCGGTGGCTAATGGAAAAATTGTAGGATTGAAGCTTGAAAACCCACCTAGCGAGTCGGCCGCTGAGATCAGGTTGTTTGAGAAGCCATAACAAGCTAGAGTGGTCAGTTATAACCTCAAACTCCTGCATCTCGATATAGCAGCGGAATTTGTGTATAGCCTCGATTGCAGCAAGACATTCTCGCTCTGTGACGCTGTAATTACGTTGGGCGGTATTAAGTTTCCGGCTCATGTAGGCAATTGGCCTCTCGTTGCCCTCATCGTCCAATTGCACGAGAACCGCACCAATTCCGTAATTACTGGCATCACAGTGCACGAAGAATTTCTTACTGAAATCTGGGTTAGCCAAAATTGGAGCTGTAGTCAACAATTTCTTAACCTTGTCGAAGGCCTCCTGAGCCTCTGGGGTCCAGTAAAACTTCTTCTTCGTAGAAACTAAATCTGAGATTGGAGCAACTATAGTGGAAAAATTATCAACAAAGCGACGGTACCAACCTGCTAAGCCCAAAAATCCTCTAACCTGCTTTACATTCTTGGGGACAGGCCAATTCAAGATCGCTGTCACTTTTTCAGGGTCTGTACCTATGCCTCCATTGCCAATAACATAGCCAAGGTATTTCACCTGCACTACACAAAATTTACTTTTTGCTACATTAATTGTTAGGTTAGCTTTCCTAAATTGTGATGCGATTCGCATTAATACTTCCAGGTGACTAGAAAAATCTTCCGACACAATAACTAAATCATCTAAGTATCCAAATACACAATGTTTCAAGTCGGGTGGAATGAGTTGGTCCATCAACCTACACATAGTTTGGGGAGCCGTGCATAAACCAAAAGGCATCACCACAAACTGATAAAGAGGACGTCCGGGGATGGTAAAGGCAGTATAGGCTTTCGATTCTTCCTCTAAGGCAATTTGCCAATACGCGTCTTTTAAATCTAATTTGGAAATCAAATGAGCTTTGGGAAGTCGGGCAAAAATTCCATCTATGTTTGGAAGGGGGTAGGCATCCTTTTGGGTTACCGAATTCAACCTCCTCGCATCCAAACATAGACGAACTTTTCCAGGCTTAAGAACCAACCTCATGGGCGAGCTCCATGGCGAGTTAGACTTCTCAATAACGCCTAGATCTAACATTCGGTCTATCTCTTTATAAATGATCTTCTCCACTGCCGGCGATACGGGGTAGAATCGTTGTTTGATAGGACTCGCGTCTCCAATATGTATCCTATGAGTAATCAGATTTGTCCTACCAAGACCTTGTTTCTGAAAATTTGGAAACATGGATATGACCATGTCTAGTTTTGATCGTTGATCAGAAGATAAAGGGTAAAAATGTTCATCAGATTCTAATTCTATTTCACTCTGACTGTCTTTAACTAAATTTTTATCAAAGGGAACTTCGAGTTTGACTGGGCCCTCAAAAAGATCTATGGAGCTTATTATGTTTGGGACTAAATTAAAAGCTTTCCAGAAGTCTATGCCGAGTATAATACGAGATGATATGGCGGGAATAATGAACAGTTTAATTGTCTTAGTTTGACCTTTAAAAGAAATATCAACTTGAATCCAACCTTTAATTTCGATATTTTTTCCATCAGCGGTTTTGACAAATGATATGCATTTTACAAAATTGTCATATCTATGAAAAGGATGGTTAGCTAAATATGCTCCTACGCAACTTATATTGGCTCCGGTGTCTAAGAGACCGTATTCATTGAATTCCAGGAATGAAACCTGAGCATAAAATCGTTTATCTATTGGGTCGGATATTATAGCGGAAATTAAAAGTTTTCTTGCAATTTTCTTTAGCCTAAAATATTTTCTGTAACGTAAAGTTGAACGTTTTGGTTTTCGCACACTAGCAACTATTTTATCAGACTTATTAAAAATTTCGTTTCTTCTTTGCATATAAATTTCATACCTTTTATGATAGGGTAATTTTGGAAAAATATGTCTTAAATTAATATCAGGTCTATATTCAAAACTGCAAAAGGAACTTGATTTGTTCGAACTATCTGGTTGACATTGCAAAATGTCCTTTGAATCAGCAATCTGCAAAGGAAAATCAAAATCTTTTGGATCTGAGGTATTCTTTATTGACGTAGAGTCACATAACTGGGACCCTTTACTATCATCAGCATTTTGATCTACTAAGTATTTTTCTTCATAGAATTTCCCTGACGAAAATTTTTGTGAAATTTTGGCCTGGCATTTGCGCATGTGGGACAATTTGGCTTGTATGTATCTTTAGCACCACAGCCATAGCAAAACACTTTCCTCTCACTCAAACAATTTTCCCAAAAATGATCATTTTCATCGCAATTCCAACATCGGGATTCCTGTGGAAAACTTTGAATTGCATTTACGGACTCAATATTCTCCTCACATGATTCGGTGGAAAAATCGGAAATTTCTGCTATCTGTCTTTTTACTGGGTACGCATTTACTATTCTATTAGACAATTGCTTCCTGACATAATCGTCATTCAAAAAATTTTCTCTCATATGAACTAACTTTCTAAGGTGTGCTAGAGAATTTATCGGAATATAGAGAAGTTCTTGTCTAATTTCCGGACGTAAATTTCTGGTAAGAGTTTCGACTAGTTCAAGCTCTGAGATCGGAGTTGGTAAGCGATCGTGAATCGAAGTCACTGCTTCAAAGAAAGAATCAAAGGATTCTCCTAACCTTTGTTTTCTATTTCTAATCTCTTCACGTATCTCAAACGAAGTCTTAAAATCACGGTACTGAAATTTAATGGAATCACAAAATTCTTCCCATACTATCTGATCGACGTTTTTCCGGTATCTCCAGTACCATTCCCGTGCTTTACCGGACAACAAAATATTCAAATTTCTACAAATCAATGCAAAATCCCCGTTAAAATTATCCTCAGTCAGAGTCGTGACTCGATATAAAAATTCATCCACTGTTAATCCAGCTGGAGAACCATCAAACTTTAATTGCCAATTTTGAATAATTGTAGTTATTTTATCAGGTTGGAGTGGTATGCTCGAAACGGAAAATCGATTTGGGGAATTAGGAAATTGGTTATCTATTCTTGGTTGGGGTTGCGGTTGTTGCCGTACCTCAGGCGAGTTACGTCTGTTTGCATTTAAGCTGGAAGATGCATTGTTACTGACAAAATCCTGATTACAACGATTAGGTCCTGTCGTATTATTATTTGGTAAGATATTCAATCTAGTAATCATAGTAGATAGGCTCGTTTCTATCCTCCTCTGAATTTCTCTATAGTCAACTGAAGGAGCCACATTCGGGGGTGGAATCGAACGATTATTTTCTTGAAAACTATCCGTTACCCTCTCATTTCTACTAGGGGTCATACCCTCTGCTCCTCGTGAATCTTCACTAAAATCTAGTAAATTACTTTGTCCTTGAAAAAGGTTCTTTGCAGCGTGCCTAGTGTTATACTGTTTCGCCATGGCTCCACGACCTTTCCCTTTAGGTGCTGTCTTAGTCCGTGGTTTTGAACCTATAGCTATCAATCTAAGATCAGATAATTGACATGGTATCCTACACGTAGGACATTCGGCCGTCGTCGACAAATGACCTTCAATACAATTTCGGTGAAATGAATGCCAACATTGACTTAATGATAAACATTCCTGACCTTCTGTCATTGCCCCATTGCAGCAATGGCAAATCAAAGTTCCGTCCGGGACTGTCGCGTGGGCATTAGTAGCCTGATTAGTATTAGAATTTTCACCATTGGCATTATCCCTAGGAATCGGAGGTGTCCTATCTAGAGACATTATTATTCTTGTAAGAGTACAAAATCACAAATCAAAGAAAAATAATTTGGTATCACAATACCGGAAAATTCCAGATATTGTTAAAGAGACTTCTTATGAAGAAAAAACAATAAATTCGTCGGTGTTTCATTTCAAAGGTTTTGGTAAAATGATTAAAAGGTGCTATTTTTAAGGATATAGGAATACAAATTGGTCTATGGATGTACAGTACAATTCTCTCTTATTATACTTCAGATCAAACCAGTTGAAATATCTATTTCCCATTTCAGACATTTCCTAAATAATTGACGGATATGAATTCGCAGCCTGCAAAATCATATATTCCTGACGATTAATTAGCACTGATACCTAAGATCTCCAAATATAATAAAAATAGCCGTAAAGCACAAAAACAAAATGTCGTCAAATTCCTGAGTATGATTATAACCAAAAAGAATATAAATCATTTAACCAAGCGGTTAGTTCACTCGATTGAACTTTACTCAAGAGACTAAATTCCAGAAAGGCCATAAAATATATCTTAAAAGATTGTCCTCATTTCAGTCAATCAAGAACATTATGCCTAAACATTTGAACTTTAATTTCTATACTATGGAATGAGCCAAAGAATTATTTAGTTCCTTTAACTTTAACAAGCAAGGATTTTCTAAAGTTCTTGATACCCAAATGTATCCTAGAATCTTTATCGATTTTAAGCAGGACTCAAAAATATCGAATCTGCAAAAAAAATTGTAAATAGTTCTTATGCCCCATGCTGGGCGCCATCTTCTATTATGTAACGTACCATTATCCACTACTGTAGCGGCCTTTAAGAATTTCCCACAAAACTCACTGAAAAGGACGATAGGAGCCATTAATAGGGCTAGCAAGCAGTCGTTGGGGGGGTTCGTGTCCTTTTCATTGAGAATTGACTTCAGGTACATCATAATAAAATATTATATAGACTCCTAGTTTATTTAATAAAACGTAATATTTCAACAAATTGGCCAAATTTAAATACTTCAATTGCCCCCTAATTCTACAAATAAATAACAAACAGGATATCCTATAAAAATAGACCTTAAACAGGTTCTCTAGGTGATGTGAGAAACCTTTGCCTCAAAACCCTCCCTACCATTGGTTCTAGTGGCATTATATTTTACATAGAACCCCAAAACTAAAGGCTGTAGAAATAAACTACACTATCACTTTTCCATTGCCCTTATGAAACGAAACACCCATGAACAAAAAATCTACTCAAGTAGCATTTTCACTTCAATATTTCAAAGAGATTTGTTCGAAAAAATATAGTTAATATTTATCGCGAAATACATTTCATTCTAGTTCAAAAAAATTATTTTATATATTAACATTTTTAAACATTATTTTCTATAAAAAAATCTATCTAACTTATTCTTTGCATTCGTTTAATTAATTAAGCATTAACGAAATTTTATTTATCTGGGAAATCGAGGGATACATAGTAAAATTTCTTAGAAAAATATATAGTTCACATTTTTAGCACACATTGATTAATGAAAAAAAAAAATTCTATTTCCCAAATAGATAACTTGGCTTTTTTAAATTGCAAAAATTTTTTTTAATATTTCAGACTTAAAAAAAAAATTTGCTAGCAAAAATCAACTTGTTAAAAACACAACGTTTAAATTTTGTTGGCATATTCAGTTTTCAATCGATCTCACAAAGCCAAAAATTGATTTTTACTAGACACTTTATCATTCGAATTCTCAATATGATTATTATGATCACTTCATTAAGGCAAAAGCAGAAACACAAACTTAAATAATGAAACAAACACTCACCGAATTACTTTTTGTCCATCGATGCAAGAATAGGGCCCTTTTCTGCGTGATGTGTGATGAGACTAGTAGAGGAAATTATTGGGTTTTGCCTTAGCGATGTAAATGAGAATTGATTGCTAAACTTACGTTCTAGGCCTTATAAAACTAAAGTGCAAAAAAAAAATTAATTTTAAAAAAAATTTTTATAGATAATATTTCACCCTTTTGGGATGACAAATACTTAACTAAATGATGGTTTGAAAAGATGACGATCTCGGCAATGATGATAATAATGAGCCCTAGCATGACCATAGGTTGCTATGCGGCAAAGTAGGTTGCTGAGTTGTTGGGTACAGTGGCGGGGAGAACGCAACTCAATAATTAGCAATGTGTTTTGTTAGACTGGCGGTTTGTTCATTGTGTTGTTGTTAAGCAATAATTTTGGGGATCAATGGTGTGCCATGTGGTTGTTGTTTTTTTGTTTCCTCTTTTCGATCTCAACCTGTTGGAGCAATGCTGCGTTGATTCAATCAAACCAAGCAGTCATACATATTGATTTGATGTTATAATAAACTATTGAATCCACGCTCTCTGCTTTCCAATAAAGGGTAACTTATTGGGTGATAGATATTTTTTCCATGTAAAAATTCAAATTTCAGATTTTTTCTTTCTCCGCAAGCGAATGATGGTGGGATTCTATGAAGAAAAGAAATTTCTAGGGGTCTCGAGAAAATTACGTCTTCATTTCGGGCAGTTTTAGGAAATCCATTCGGGCATAGCCCTAAAACGTCAACCAGGCGTGAGTAGGGGAAAGACGCTGTAATTACGTCCCCCGTCTTCTCAAGCCTGTGAGATGGATGAACGGGACGTATTTGTCTATGAATTTGATTCCCTGAGAAAAATAATTTCTTGTAAAATTCTCACTTTATATCTTCGGGTAAAAACTTACTTTGCCTTTATAAAATATTTTATCCACGTTGTCGTCAGACAGAATACAAACTAATTTTTGCTTGCAATGTTTGCAAAAACTTGTGGATGAAAACGATTTCGTAGAGTTTAATATCACTTATTTTTTCTCCTATCACCTGGATTTTTATAGAAGCTGATGTTATCTCGGCAGAAGTTGAAACAAAAAGGAAGTTCTGATTTGTTTTGTGGAGAATGAAATGTTTGAGTCAGGCTGATTGGGTTATCAATTAATCGTAAAATAAACTGTTATATCTCACTATGGTTATCTCATGTTGAGACCAAATGCAAACCAGTGCTCTTTTTTTGGTACTAACTGAACATAAACAAAGGCGTTAGTATTTAAATGTATAAAATTATTTAAAATCATTTTCCAAATGTATGTGAAGGCAGATTTGGTGAGAAAGAACAGATTTTGTTCACTGAAAAAAAAAATACCCAGGTACCAAGTTATTAAAAAAAAATTCTTGAGGTGTTGAGAACGAAAAAAAATTTGAAAATGTCTCTAAAGGTAAAAACGACCATTACATGCTTTAACTAAAGTTCACATTTTTATTTAAATAAATTACAGTTAATAGGTCTAGGCAAGGATTAAAGTAATATTATAAAAGTTTAGGTTTTAGAAGCAATTTGAAAATAGACTCACAACCGCTAAGGCAGACAACTCCTCAAAGAAGTGAGAACCTAAAGCAGCAGCAGATTTTTTATTGTGTTACCTTTATGGATGTCCTTACAGCTTATGTAGAAACCGTCAATTATAAACTTCAATCTGTCACCATGTTTTGCAATGAGACGGTGAACTGTCATTGTAGACATGATGAGTGAGATTTCTCTTCTAGCCAACGAGAGCAAAGCAATATTGGATTGGCCCAGATAATCTAAAGCCTTTCACAATCCCCAAGTCGTGACTCAAAAAACGGAATTATATGTCGCTAAATGCATAGCCACATATGCCACCTGCCCAGAAAAATTTATGTAAGATTGTTTCTAGTCTTGCAAGCTCGCCAGCTCATTTAGGTGGGATATCTCTGTTGTTCGGCATCCAGAACAGACGCATTCTTAACTTGTTTAGTCAAGCAAGGCTTTAAGTAATTTTATAACATTTAGCTCAGATATCTAGAAACTGTTATACTAATAAACTGTGGTTTGGGCTTGCGTTTTTAGTTTAATTTGTTGTTAAATGTAAAGAGGCCGAAAGAAAAGTTAAAAGTCAATTTATAACAGTTATCCGAATTATCATGAAACTGTTATATTTTCTTCCTGTTCTGTTTAAATTTGTGTTTATATTAACTACAGTCTATAGGTCAAGAGCAAGGATTAAAGTTGTTTTAAAACTATTAACACAAATATTCCGAAACTGTTATACTGACTCATTTGGACAATTTTGGTCCATTGTGATACCATAGGAACAAAAGAAATAAGTTCATTCTAGTACCTATGGTTAAACATCTAAATAAGCCCAATAACCTAAAAAATTACAACAATTAATTTTGTAACAGTTAACACAAATGTTCTGAAACTGTTATACTGGGATAGGTTAAGTTTAGGTGGCAATCTGCAATCAGACTTAAACATTTTCGTCCATTGTGATACCACTGGAACAGAAGAAGAAAGATGCCCGCCAGGTCCTACAGCTCAACTAGTCCGAACTCGTTTAAAAGCCTAACAGACAACTCCTTCTCGATATGACTAGTCTTCAGAGTACACCCCAAAGCCCACATGATCGTCCATTCTGAAACCACTTACAAACCTTATATTAACAAGGATATTGTAGTTCCAATCGGTTGTATCAAGAATAGTGATCAAATCAAATAGCGGCTCATGCAACGTTTATTCACACTGCCTCGAACATCAGGCGTTGTATCAAGAATATCGTAGCGTTAGAAGCCGCAGCGTGGCCCTTAGCCTCGCAGCAGTGGTATCAGATGATGTCGTGCTTAATGCGGTTGTGATGCGCAAACAAGCCATCCATCTATCCGGCTGATTATGGAACAGTTGGTGGACATTTGAAGGGCCGTCCACCAGACCCCAACACCGTACCATGGGTCTAACAACTGTTATACACAGCGAGTACATCACTCTATCATAACGCCTTTTGTATTTTTACAAAGGGCGTTATGGAAATCGCATTTGTCAAGTATTTTAAATTACTTTTTCGAATAGAAAAACACCAGTCATAGAAAACACCACCTCCAAAATTTCAGGCAAATCGAGCAATAATTGGGCCATCCAGAGGCTCAAAAAGTCAAACTGGGGGATCGGCTTATATGGCAACAATATCAGGTTATATACCGATTTAGATCATACTTAGAAGTCATACCAAAACGACATATGCGAAATTTCAACCATATTGAATAAGAATTGGGCCCTCTAAAAGCCCAAGAAGTCTAATCGGAAGAACGGTTTAAATGGTGGCTATATCAGGATATAGACTGATTTAGAACATAGTTAACACAGTTGTTGGAAGTCGAAATGATGCACTTCGTCCAAAATTTCGGCCAAATCAGTCTATTCGGGATATCGGTTTATATGGCGGCTTTGTCAAGTTATGGACTGATATAGACTATACTTCGCACAAATGTTGAAAGTCAAAGTCATTTCAGCACATTTCATGCACAATTTGAGCCAAATCGTATAAGAATTGCGCCCTCTACAAGCTCTAAAAGTCAAGCCCAAGATCGGTTTATGTGGCAGTTATATCAGGTTATGAACCGATTTAGACCATTCCTGGCACAGCTATCGGATGTGATACCACGTGGAAAATTTCAGCCAAATCGGATAAGAATTGCGCTCTCTAGAAGCTCAAGAAGTCAAGACCCAAGATCGGTTTATATGACAGCTTCATTAAAACAAGAACCGATTTGGCCCATTTGCAATCCCAACCAAAAAACCCATTTACAATCCGAATCTCCTTCGAAAGTTAGCGGCCTTTCGACAGACGGACGGACGGACTGACATGGCTAGATCGACTTAAAATGCCATGACGATGAAGAATATATATAATTTACGGAATCTTAGACGCATGTATGGAGGTGTTACAAACGAAATGACGAAACAAGTATACCTCCATGGTGGAGGGTATTATAAATGATGACTTCTACTGTGGCCTCCAACATTCAATGCAATTATGGTCTGATTCGGACCATACCTTGATATAGCTCCAATATCATTGCAATTCTTTTCTTTTATCCTTTGATTGCCTAAAAAGAGATATCGGGAAAAGAACTCGACAAATACGATCTATGGTGGAGGGTATATAAGATTCGGCCTGGCCGAACTTAGCACGCTTTTTGTTGTTTTTAACTATTTTTTTTTATTTCTCCAGCTAAAAATATTTACTTCCTGTCCGTCCGTTGCTGGACAATCATCATTTGATAAAAAAATGAAATTAGCAACAAGCGTTTGTTTCCAAATGCCATTGAAGGCGATACTTTTTTCTGCTGCTAATTATCACCCAACGAGAACTGAAAAAAAAAATTCATTCATAAATCCATGGCAAACTTTTTTCGTTTGCCACCATGTTTATTCTCATTATTTCCCTAGGGAAATTAGCAACAAAAAGCCTTATGAAAAAAGTGCCATTTTTAATTCGAATCTAAACCACAAAATCTCTATGGTGGTGCGACAGCAGCATTAAAAATGAAACTCATGAAGCTGTTAAAGAAACCACAATAGTATTGCTCTATTTTATGAGAGTGAATGTTAGTTAGTTCGTTTGTTTTACTCATTATGATTAACAATTTCCCTTTCCCTGGAGAAGCAACCAAGATTCGCAATAAAAAAATCGCTCACATTATGTAGCGTGACATACAGTACACTCGTCAATTGAACTCCAAATTTGTATCGCCATCAGCGAGCACAACTTTGCGAGAACTAAGATTTACACACCCACATACGATGGCTGCGGCAATAGCGTGCCTTAAATCAAATCAAAGCATTTGACACACTTTGCAAGTGATTTGCGTGTTTTTTTTATACCCTCCACCATAAGATGGGGGGTATACTAATTTCGTCATTCTGTTTGTAACTACTCGAAATATTCGTCTGAGACCCCATAAAGTATATATATTCTTGATCGTCGTGAAATTTTATGTCGATCTAGCCATGTCCGTCCGTCTGTCCGTCCGTCCGTCCGTCCGTCCGTCCGTCCGTCCGTCTGTCTGTCGAAAGCACGCTAACTTCCGAAGGAGTAAAGCTAGCCGCTTGAAATTTTGCACAAATACTTCTTATTAGTGTAGGTCAGTTGGTATTGTAAATGGGCCATATCGGTCCATGTTTTGATATAGCTGCCATACAAACCGATCTTGGGTCTTGACTTCTTGAACCTCTAGAGTGCGCAATTCTTATCCGATTGGCACGAAATTTTGCACGACGTGTTTTGTTATGACATCCAACAACTGTGCCAAGTATGGTTGAAATCGGTTCATAATCTGATATAGCTGCCATATAAACCGATCTTGGGTCTTGACTTCTTGAGCCTCTAGAGTGCGCAATTCTTATCCGATTTGAATGAATTTTGGCACGACGTGTTTTGTTATGATGTCCAACAACTGTGCCAAGTATGGTTCAAATCGGTTCATAATCTGATATAGCTGCCATATAAACCGATCTTGGGTCTTGACTTCTTGAGCCTCTAGAGTGCCCAATTCTTATCCGATTTGAATGAATTTTGGCACGACGTGTTTTGCTATGATATCCAACAACTGTGCTAAATATGGTTCAAATCGGTCCATAATCTGATATAGCTGGCATATAAACCGATCTTGGGTCTTGAATTCTTGAGCCTCTAGAGTGCGCAATTCTTATCCGATTGGAATGAAATCTTGCACGACGTGTTTTGTTATGATATTCAACAACTGTGCCAAGTATGGTCCTAATCGGTCCATAACCTGATATAGCTGCCATATAAACCGATCTTGGGTCTTGACTTCTTAAGCCTCTAAAGTGCGCAATTCTTATCAGATTGGAATGAAATTTTGCACGACATGTTTTTTTTATGATATCCAACAAGTGTGCCAAATCGGCTCATAAACTGATATAGCTGTCATATAAACAGATTTGGGGACTTGACTTCTTGAGGACGCAATTCCTACCTGATTTGGCTGAAATTTTGCATGACGTTTTTTATTTATTTTTTATTTTTTCTTTCAACCACTGTGTCAAATAAGGTTTAAATCGGTTCATAACCTGATATAGCTGCCATATAAACCGATCTGGGATCTTGACTTCTTGAGCCTCTTGAAGTCGCAATTATTATCCGATTTGCCTGAAATTTTGTACGATGGATCCTCTCTTGACCATCAACATACGTGTTGATTATGGTCTAAATCTGTTTATAGCCCCATACAGCTCCCATATAAATCGATCTCTCTATTTTACTTCTTGAGCCCCCAAAGGGCGCAATTCTTACTCGAATTGGCTGACATTTTACACAGGCCTCCAACATATAATTTAATTGTGGTCCAAACCGGACCATATCTTGATATCGCTCTAATAGCAGAGCAAATCTTTTCTTATATCACTTTTTGCCTAAGAAGAGATGTCGGGAAAAGAACTCGACAACTGCGCTCCATGGTGGAGGGTATATAAGATTCGGCCCGGCCGAACTTAGCACGCTTTTACTTGTTTTTTTTTTTTTTTTTTTTTTGAGGATGAGGACTTGAACGGTTTTTGGGGAAACGCTACAGTCGGTATATAGATATAAAAATAGAAAAAAATTCGGTTAAAGAAAACTTTTCATAGAACTGAAGTTTTGAATATAGAAACAAGTGAGAGTTTACTTCTTTCGGCCGGGCCGAATTTTATATATCCCGCACCAAGGCTGCGGAGTCTAGCCCTACAGACAGATGGATACGGCTAGATTGGCTTAAAATGTCATGACGATCAAGAATAGATATACCTTATGGGGTCTTAGACGAATTTTTCGAGGAGTAACAAACAGAATGACGAAATCAGTATACCCCACTATGGTGGAGGGTATAAAAATACTACTAAAATTTTAGGCAGATCGGATAATAATTACGCCCTCTAGAGGCCCAAGAATCATACTTTGCCAGATTGATTATACCCTCCACCATAGGATGGCGGTGTACTAATTTCGTCATTCTGTTTGTAACTCCCCAAAATATGCATCTAAGACGCCATAAATTTTTATATTCTTGGTCGTCATGACATATTAAATCGATCTAGCCATGTCTGTCCGTCCGTCCATCTGTCTGTTAACTTTCGAAGGGGTAAACAAAGCCACTTGAAATTTTGGACAAATACTTTTTGTTAGACTTTGTCAGTTTGGATTGTAAATGAACCATTTCGGTCCATGTTTTGATATAGCTGCCTTCTATTTCTTGTTAGTGTTGGTCGGTTTGGACTGTATATGGTTCATATCGGTCCATATTTTGATATATCTGCCTTGAGCCTCTAGAGGGCGCAATTCCTATCCGATTTGGCTGAAATTTTGCTAGAGAGCGCAATTATTTTCTGATTTGCCTGAAATTTTATACTCCGATGACCTTAAACATAAGTGTCAAATATGGTATGAATCGGTCTATAGCCTGATACAGCTCCCCTATAAACCGATCTCCCAATTTTACTATTTGAGCCTCTAAAGGGCGCAATTCTTATTCGAATTGGCTGATATTTTCCACAATGGATCCAACGTTTAATTCAATTGTGGTCCGAATCGGACCATAACAGCTCCAATAGCATAGCAATTACTTTCTTTTACCCTTTGTTTGCCTAAAAAAGAAATTCCAGGAAAAGAACACTTCGAATACGATCCATGGTGGAGGGTTTATAAGATTCGAACCGACCGAACTCAGCACGCTTTTACTTGGCAAGGTTCTTGGAGGTCATAGTCAAACATTATACGCAAAATCTCAGTCAAACCCCGAGCAAATCGCACCTCCAAGTGATGTATAACGGGTATACCAGGTAATGGGCCACACTTGCCAGTTGTTGAAAGTCACCATCACATAAAAAATTTCATCAAAAACGCATAAGAATTGCCTCCTCGAGAGGCTCAAGAAGTCAAGTCGGAATATTGGTTTATATGCCACATAAATCAGGTTATGGATCTATTTGGGCCATACTTGGTGCGGTTGTTCGAATTCATAGCAAAACGCCACTGGCACAACTTCAGAAAAATCGGATGAGAATTCCATCCTCTAGAGGCTCAAGCAGTCAAATCGGTAAATCGGTTATATGACCGCTAAATCAGGATATGAACCTATTTGGACCATACTAAGCGCAGTTATTAGAAGTCATAGCAAAACGCAACGTACAACATTTTAGCTGAATTGGATAAGAATTGCATCCTCTAGAGGCTCAAGGAGTCAATTTCAGAAATCGTTTTATACGGCAGCTATATCAAAACATTAACCGAATTGGCCCGATTACAATCCCAACCGACCTACACTAAAAAGAAGTATTTGTGCAAAATTTCAAGCGCCTAGCTTCACTTGCGACAGACAGACATGGCTAAATCGTTTCAGAATACTAAGAGGATCAAGAATATATATATATATTTTGTTGAGTCTCAGAACAATATTTCGATGTGTTACAAACGGAATGATGAAATTAGTATACCCCCTATTCCAGGGTGGAGGACATAAAAAGAATTTTTATTTATGTGTGGGTTTGTAAATTTATTTGTTTCGTTTAGACTCAAACACGGTTGCACCGATTTTCTCGAAGTGGTCATAGATTATGTAAATTAGTCTTGAAATCCCTCTGCATTACCCGAAAAGCACCACCAAAAAATAAACAAGTAAAAGCGTGCTAAGTTCGGCCGGGCCGAATCTTATATACCCTCCACCATGGATCGCATTTGTCGAGTTTATTTCCCGGCAACTCTTCTTAGGCAAAATAGGGTATAAGAAAAGATTTGCTCTGCTATTAGAGCGATATCAAGATATATTCCAGTTTGGACCACAATTAAATTATATGTTGGAGACCTGTGTAAAATGTCAGCCAATTCGAATAAGAATTGCGCCCTTTGTGGGCTCAAGAAGTAAAATAGAGAGATCGATTTATATGGGAGCTGTATCGGGCTAGAGACCGATTCAGACCATAATAAACACGTATGTTGATGGTCATGAGAGAATCCGTCGTACAAAATTTCATTCCAATCGGATAAGAATTGCGCACTCTAGAGGCAAAAGAAGTCAAGACCCCAGATCGGTTTATATGACAGCTATATCAGGTTATGAACCGATTTGAACCATATTTGGCACAGTTGTTGGATATAATAACAAAACACGTAGTGCAAAATTTCATCCCAATCGGATAAGAATTGCGCACTCCAGAGGCTCAAGAAGTCAAGACCCAAGATCGGTTTATATGACAGCTATATCAAAACATAGACCGATATGGCCCATTTACAACACCAACCGACCTACACTAATAAGAAGTATTTGTGCAAAATTTCAAGCGGCTAGCTTTACGCCTTCGGAAGTTAGCGTGCTTTCGACAGACGGACGGACGGACAAACGGGCGGACATGGCTAGATCGACATAAAATTTCAGCCCCTGAGGAGAACGAATATGATATTATAAAAAAATGGGTGCAAGTACCTAGTTTGCGGCCCCAACCCAAAAGTTCCCCCAAATATGCATATTGGATATTCAAATTACAGCTATTCGGAAGTAGATGATATGACATTAAAAAAGAGGTAAAAGTAATAGTCCACAATTAATAAGGACACAATTAACAAGGACAGAAAGACATGCAGACGGACCTAGCTAAATCGAATCAGAAAGTGATTCTGACTCTACTATCGGTATACTTATCATAGGACCTTGCTCTCTTCTTACTGGGCGTTACAAATAAATCCACTAAGTTAAAATACCCTGTACCACTGTAGTGGTGTAGGGTATAATCAATTTTTAGTTTGTTTGTGTGTTTCGCAGAAAATCGAAAGGTTGTGGTGATCTGGGCATGTCTGTCCGTCCGTTCCTCTGTCGACATCACGAAAGCGGTCGAAGGCGTTGAAATTTTGTACAGATACTTAATATTGATCTAGGTTGTTGAAAATTGCAAATGGGTCACATCGGTTCAGATTTAGATATAGCTCCCATATAAACCGATCTCCCGATTTGACTCCTTGAGCATGGAGGCCGCAATTTGTATCCGATTTTGCTGAAATTTTATACGTAGTGTTCTGTTACGACTTCCAAGAACTGTGCCGAGTACAGTTCAAATCGGAATATAACCAGATACAGCTCCCATCTAAACCGATCTTCCGATTTGACTTCTTGAGCCCCTTACAAACAGAAATTTTTGTCCGATTTGGCTAAAATTTTGCATGTAATGTTCTGTTATGGCTTCCAACAACCGTACTTGGTACGGTCGAAATCAGTCTATAACCTGATATAGTTGCCAAATAAACCGGCAGAAGTTTAGTATAAAGAATAAAATTATACCCTACCAATAAATTTAGTAGGAATAAATTTTTAGCAGAATGCATGGCGGTGGGTTCCCAAGATTCGCCCCGGCCGAACTTAGCACGCTTTTACTTGTTACACCCACCACTGTAGGATAGGGAGTATATTCATTTAGTCATTCCGTTTGCAACACATCGAAATATCATTTTCCGATCCTACAAAGTATATATATTTCGGATCGTCGTAAAATTCTTAGACGACATAACGATGTCCGTGTTTCCTTTACGTCTATCCGTCCGTCTGTTGTAATCACTCTACAGCCTTCAAAATGTTGAGATATTGAGCTGAAATTTGGCACAGATACGTCCTTTACATGCACACTGGTTAAGTTCTTGAAAGGGCCAAATCGGACCATATTTGGATATAGCTGTTATATAGACCGATTTTCCGATAAAGGGTCTAATGCCCATAAAAACTTTATTTTTCATCCGATTTTGCTGAAATTTGACTCTAATATGGTTCAGATCCGACTATATTTAGGTATAGCTACCATACAGATCGATCTCGCGATAAAGGATCTAAAGAACACAAAAGCTTTATTTATTACCCGATTTCGCTGAAATTTGCAACAGTGGGTTATTTTAAGCCTCCCGACATCCAAAATATGGATTAGATCGGTTCATATTTAGATATAGCTGCCATATAGACCGATCTCCCGATAAAGGGTCTGAAGACCATAAAAGCTTTATTAATTACCCGATTTCGCTGAAATTTGATACAGTAAAATTGTTTAAGCCTTTCAACATCTGATTTAAATATGGTTCATATCGGACTATATTTAGATATAGCTGCCATATAGACCGATCTCCCGATGGAGGGTCTGATGGCCATAAAAACTTTATTTTGTATCCGATTTTGCTTATATTTGGAATAGTGTGCAGTTTTAAGCATCCCAACATCCGACCGAAGTATGGTACAGATCGGACTATATTTCGACACAGCTGCCATATAGACCGATCTGCCGATAAATGGCCTGAAGCCCATAAAAGCTTTATTTTTCAAACAATTTCGGTAAAATTTAAAACTGTGAGTTATTTGTAGCCTCCTGATACCCGACCTAAATATGGTTTAGATCGGACTATATTAAGATATAGCTGCCATATGGACCGATCTGCCGATAAGGGGTCTGAAGCCAATAAAAGCTTCATTTATTACCCGATTTGGCTGAAATTTGAAACAGTGAGTAGGTTAAGACCTCCTAATATCCGACCTAAATATGGCTCTGATCGGACTATATTTAGATATAGCTGCCATATAGACCGATCTGCCGATAAGGGGTCTGAAGCCAATAAAAGCTTTATTTATTACCCGATTTCGCTGAAATTTGAATCAGTGAGTTTTTCTGACCCTCACGGTATCCGACCCAAATATGGTTCAGATCGGTTTATAATTGGATGTAGCTGCCAAAGGGATCAATATTTTGTTCTACAAACTAGAATAGTGACATATATATGTGCCGAATTTGGGTGCTTAAGTTATCCAATTTTTACCGGATTTTGATTAAATGGGATTTACATATATACACGAGGTGGTGGGTATCCAATGCATTTTTACTTGTTTTTTCTTAACTTTTTATTTAAATGTTTTACAAATTGCTGAATCTCGTCTTCTGATATAGCCTTCTAAACCTTTATTTTAATTATTTGTATTATTTTAACTAAATTATAACACAATCAATTGCATACTCTTGCCTTATCGTCTTTGCTTGCCAGTTATTACTCAACACTTATCGAGCAGACATAAAGCTTAGAGCGGTTTCTTCCTTTTTCCTCTGCGGTGTGTTAGTTTCGTTTTTTTTTTTTACTTTCTTGGCGGGTATCAACAAAATTACGAACATAATTCCTATGGTAAGGCGTTAATGCGACCGGCAGTAGGTTCATGATTGGAGGCGTGTGAATGCGAATTGCGATTTTATTATATCTGCTGTTGTTGTAGATGTTATTACTTGAGTTTTGACCCTTATCAATTGGTGGGCGACGAAACAAAAAAAAAAAAAAAAAAATGTGACGACGATCAGCTTACACAGCTCACATTCCCTAGTGATTGGGGCTAGAAAAATACAATCGCCACAAAAACTCCCTCACGCAAAAATACGAAATTTATAACAATGATCACCTACAAATAACATTAACAACCATACAAACACGATACACGAGGGTGAATAGCTAAGAAAATCAAAAAAAAAAAAAAAAGAAATAAACAAGTAAAAAGGCGTTAAGTTCGGCCGGGTCGAACTTTGGATACCCACCACCTCGGGTATATATGTAAACCACCTTTCATCAAAATTCGGTGAAAAATTTATACCTTATACTCATATACCTCATACCGATCTGAACTATATGAAGCCGAACATAAGTCACTGTGTCAAATTTCAGTGAAATCGGACTATAAATGCGCCTGTTATGGGGCCAAGACTTTAAATCGAGATATCGGTCTACATCGCAGCTATATCCAAATCTGGACCGAATTGGGCCAAGTTGCATAAACATGTCGAAGAGCCTAACACTAAGCACTGTCCCAAATTTCGGCGAAATCGGACAATAAATGTCTCTTTTATGGCCCCAAAACCTAAAACCTAGATATCGTTCTATATGGCAGCTATATCCAAATCTGGACCGATCTGTGCGATATTGCAGAAGTATGTCAAGGATCTTAACTTAACTCACTGTTCCAAATTTCGGCGACATCGGACAATAAATGAGCATTTTATGGGCCCAAAACCATAAACCAAGAAATCGGTCTATATGGCAGCTATATCCAAATCTGAACCGATCTGGACCAAATTGAAGAAATATGTCAAAGGGCCTAACACAACTCACTGTCCCAAATTTCAGCAAAATCGGATAATGAATGTGGCTTTTATGGGCCTTACACCATAAATCGGAGGATCGAGGCAGCTATATCCAAATCTGAACCGATCTGAGCCAAATTAACGAAGGATGTCGATGGGCTTTACACAATTCACTGCCCCGAATTTCATCAAAATCGGGTAATGAATGTGGCTTTTATGGGCCTTACACCATAAATCGGAGGATCGATCTATATGGCAGCTATATCCAAATCTGAACCGATCTGAGCCAAATTAACGAAGGATGTCGATGGGCCTTACATAATTCACTGCCCCGAATTTCATCAAAATCGGATAATAAATGTGGCTTTTGTGGGCCTAAGACCCTAAACCGGAGGATCGGTCTATATGGCAGCTATATCCAAATCTGAACCGATCTGGGACAATTTAACGAAGGATGTCGATGGGCCTTACACAACTCACTGTCCCAAATTTCAGCGAAATCGGACCATAAATGTGGTTTTTATGGGCCTAAGACCCTAAATCGGCGGATCGGTCTATATGGCAGCTATATCCAAATCTGGACCGATCTGGTCCCAGTTGGAGAAGGATGTCGAAGGGCCTAACACAACTCACTGTCCCAAATTTCGGTGACATCGGACAATAAATGCGCCTTTTATGGACCCAAAACCTTAAATCGACAGATCGGTCTATATTGCAGCTATATTCAAATCTGAACCGATGTGCGCCATATTGAAGAAGTATGTCGAGGGGCCTAACACAACTCACTGTCCCAAATTTCGGCGACATCGGACAATAAATGCGCCTTTTATGGGCCCAAAACCTTAAATCAAGAGATCGGTCTAATTGAAGAAGGATGTCGAGGGGCCTTACAAAACTCACTGTCCCAAATTTCAGCAAAATCGGATAACAAATGTGGCTTTATGGGCTTAAGACCCTTAATCGGCGGATCGGTCTATATGACAGCTATATCCAAACCTGGACCGATCTGGGCTAAATTGAAGAAAGATGTCTAGGGGCCCAACACAACTAACTGTCCCAAATTTCAGCAAAATCGCATAATAAATGTGGCTTTTATGGGTCCAGGACCTTAAATCGAGTCTATATGGCAGCTATATCCAAAGATGGACCGATCTGGGCCAAAATGAAGAAGGATGTCGAAGGGCCTAACACAACTCACTGTCCCAAATTTCGGCGACAGCGGACAATAAATGCCCAAATTATGGGCCCAAAACCTTAAATCGAGAGATCGATTTATATGGGAGCTATATCGAAATCTGAACCGATATAGCCCATTTGCAATCCCAAATGACCTACATCAATAAGAAGTACCTTTGCAAAAATTTAAAACGGCTTGCTTTATGCGTTCAATAGCTATCGTGATATCGACAGACGGACGGACACACATGGCTAGATCGACTCAGAATGTCGACACAATTAAGAATATATATACTCTATGGGGTCGCAGATCATTACTTCGAGTTGTCACAAACAGAAAGACTAGATTAGTGTACTCCCATCCCATGGTGGTGTATATAAAACAAATCATACGGCAACCATCATCATCAACAGCACCACCACCGTTCAATAACTGCCCGCAAACATTAGTCAGCGCCAAGCAAAACTGATATGCGTGTACGTCTAAGCGAAGAGCAACCGGTAGCTACAGCAGTAGCCACCAATACCAGAAGTTCAAAAGCTTACGGAAGCTTACACAGTCAGTAGCATAAATGTTTGACAACCGGCAAATGGCATTAGCGCTCTACGAAAGATGCTTAAGATGAGCCCGCACATTCGTTTGCCAACAAGTCTTCAATATTTTAATTCCCAAAGAAAAAGTGATTGACCGACTAATGAGTGTTGGGGTGGCATGACATGGTTTTAACTGTATGTGGTACGCATTCGCGGCCATAGAGAATAAGAAACAGAAATCTTTTAATTTCTACATTGCTAAGTTGGGCCTAATTGTTGAAGGAATTATTTGGGATTATGTACTTTTCTCGACTTCAGGCTATGTGGATTTTCATAAAAAACTATAGTTTCAAGCCTCAAAGTTTGACCTTAAAAGTCAAAAAAAAAAACCTATACTTTTTTGAAACGTATACCCCAACTTTTTCCCCTTTTGATCCCAGTAAGATACAAGAGTTAAAATGTGTAATGTTTGCTTGCTTAAATTGGATACATAATGAGTATTAATTTCGTAAAGGGTGATTTTTTACAAGCTATAGGGAAGTTTTTCGAAAAATAGTATACATATATATAAAATTCAGAAAAATGCATGAAATCTTTATTTGAATCGATAGTTCGGTCCATATAATATAATGTTTAAAGATTATTTGAGGCAAATGTTGACCGTGACTGTGCCTCAAATGGTCCGCTTAGTTCAATTTTGGCAACTCTTTACAAAATTTCTGCTGGTATCTCACAAATAAATGCTTCAATGTTGTCTTCCAATGCATCTATTGAAGCGGATTTGTCTGTATAGACATGTGCTGTAACATAGCCCCACAAAAAATAGTCTAAAGGCGTTAAATCGCACGATCTAGGCGGCCAATTGACCGGTTCCGAACGTGAAATAACATGTTCACCGAACTCGCCTCTCAATAAGTCCATTGTTGCGCGTGCTGTGTGGCATGTGGCACCGTCTTGCTGAAACCACATGTCATGCATATCAAGCTCTTGGATTTTGGGGGAAAAAAAATTGGATATCATCTCACGGTATCGCTAACCATTCACAGTTACGTTATGATTCGCATCATCTTTGAAGAAGTACGGTTCAATGGTGCCACCAGCCCATAAACCGCGCCACACTGTGATCTTTTTTGAATGCATTGGTAGCTTTTGCAATGCTTCTGGCTGGTATTCACCCCAAAATCGACAATTATGCTTATTTACATAGCCATTGGGCCAAAAATTAGCTTCGTTGTAAAATGAAATGAAATTTCTTAACAGAGCACGAAGTTTGATATCAGAATTCAATTATTTTCAAGCTTTGTTCGTTTGTAAGACGATTCATGGTTAAATCATATACCAAACCCATGATTAAATCATAGACCAGACCACCAAAAACCGGTCATGGTTGCCGACTATGAAAATATAGCGTACAAATAAATGGTGCTCTGATATCAACATTCAGGACCAACTAACTATCTTGGTGAAGACCCACATCCATAACAACCCCCAAACAGGACGTATTTGCTCACCATGACAATTTGGATCTTACAGAGAGCGGAGCTCGATGTTTACAGTCTTTAGGGCCCATACATCATCAAACATATTTGCTGACTTTTGCAGTAAGGGGTTTAAATGAAAGGTATTTCAGATTAGAAAACGAATTTAATATCCAATTTTGAGACCAGTGATATTTGAAAGTAGAGTAGATATATTTTCAGGGCTAAGTGTTTGGGGGGACCAACCCAATCCCCCAAGACACCTCTTAATCGGACATATTTACCGACCAGTTCAATGTGAGCCTCAAATGAAAGGTGTTGGGGAGTAGAACAGAAAATTGATACTCACTTTTGAAACCAATTTTCTGGGGGTCTACTCCTTCCCCAAAACACCCCACAAACAGCATTTATTAACTGACCATCACAATATGGGGCTTAAATAAAGGTATTTGGGAGTAGAATCCTTCCCCAAAAAATCCCCCAAAAGGGGTAAAATTTACCGACCATGGCAATATATAGCTCAAATTAAAGGTATATGAGATAAAAAAATGAATTTGATAACAAATTTTGGGTATTGGGGTGTAGAGCACGAAATTGAATCCCACTTTCGGGACCAATTTTCTGGAGGTCTACTCCTTCCCTAAAATACTCCACAAACTGCACTTATTTACTGGCCATCGCAACATGGGGCTCAAATAAAGGTATTTGAAAGTAAAATATGAATCAGAGATCGAAATGTGGCACCATAAATTTGCGATACCGCCCCTTCCCCAAAAACACCCCCCAAAGGGTAAAAATTTACCAACCATCCCTATATGTGGATCAAATGGAAGGTATTTGAGATTAGAAAACGAATTTGATAACCAATTTTGGGGCCAAGTGTTTGGGCGACGCCTCATCATTTCACAGATGGTGCATATTGATCCCGTGGTGAAAATAGGGTACTACATTTTTTGATATCTGAAGGGGGGGCGGACCCTCCCCCTTACCCTAATTTTCAGAAACGCCAAATCTCCGAAATGGGTGGTGCGATATAAGCGAAATTTTGTGTGCTCTCATATAGTACCCTAAAAATAAAAATTTGGTATCCAAATTTTGGATGGGGTACCTAGGGGGGGCCGTCCTACACCCACCCTAAAACCTACCAAACATATATTTAGACCAATCACGACAATATGGGACTCAAATGAAAGGTATTTAGGATAAGAAAACGTATCTGATATCCAATTGTCGGACCAAGTGTTAGGGGGACCACCCCAAGCCCCAAAACACCCCTAAATCGGACATATTTACCGACCATGGCAATATGGGGCTCAAACGAAAGGTATTTGCGAGTATAATACGAATCTAATATCCAATGTGGAACCACGTTTCGGGGGGTCCACCCCTTCCCCAAAACACCACCCAAACAGGACTTATTTACTGACCATGAGAATATGGGGCTTAAATAAAAGGTATTTAAATGTAGAATACGAATCTGATATCCAAATATGGGATCAACTGTTTGGGGGGCCGCCTCTCACCAAAAACATCCCCCAAAGGGGACAAATTTACGACCATAGCAATATGGGGCTTAAATGAAAGGTCTTTGGGAGTAAAGCACGACTTTGATGTCAATATTCGGGAAAAGTGTCTATGGGGCCACGCCACCCCCACAACACCACCCAAATAGGAAGTATTTGCTGACTATTGCAATATGAGGCTCAAATAAGAGGGTTTTTAGAGTAGAACACGAATCCGATATGTATTTTCTAGGCCAACTCACAGAGTGGCCGCCCCAGGCCGGTCATGTTTGCCGACTATGGAAATATGGGGCTCAAATTAAAGGTATTTGGGAGTAGACCACGTATCTGATATCAACATTAGGGGCCAACTGTCCCACCACCATAACAACCCCCAAATAGCACGTATTGCTCACCAAGACAATTTGGGTCTTAAAGAGAGTAGAACTAAATATTCATGGTTTTTAGGGCCACTACCCCTAACCGGACATATATGGTGACTTTGGCAATAAGGAGTTTGAATGAGATTAGAAAACGAATTTGATATCCAATTTTGAGGCCAATGGCAATATGGGGTTCAAATAAATGATATATAGATGTATGAGAATAGGGCACGTTGGTGATATATTTTCCGGGCGTAGTGTTTGGGGGACCACCCCAATTCCCAAAACACCCCTAAATCGGGCATATTTACCGACCATGCCAATGTGGAGCTTAAATGAAAGGTATTGGGGGGTAGAGCAAGAATTGATACCCACTTTCAGGACGAAAATAAATATTCAAAGGAAAATTTTGCTCCATATAAAGAAAAACAAGTAAAAAGGCGTTAAGTTCGGCAGGGCCGAACTTTGGATACCCACCACCTCGGGTATATATGTAAACCACCTTTCATCAAAATTCGGTGAAAATTTCATACCTTATGACCCATATAAGTTACATCAAAACATGTTCCGATTTGGACAAAATTGTAATAAGTACAGTACCTATATCTAAAAATTAACCGATCTGAACCATATACGACACGGATGTTGAAAAGCCTAACATAAGTTACTATGTAAAATTTCAGTGAAATTGGATTATAAATGCGCTTTTTATGGGGCAAAGACTTAAATCGAGAGATCGGTCTACATGGCAGCTATATTCAAATCTGGATCGATCTGGGCAAAATTGAAGAAGGACGTCGAAGAGCCTAACTGAACTCACTGTCTCAAATTTCAGCGACATCGGACAATAAATTCGTCTTTTATGGCCCCAAAACCTAAAACCTAGATATCGGTCTATATGGCAGCTATATCTACATTTGGGCCGATCTGTGCGATATTGCAGATGTATGTCAAGGGGCTTAACTTAACTCACTGTCCCAAATTTCGGCGACATCGGACTATAAATGAGCATTTTATGGGCCCAAAACCTTAAATCAAGATATCGGTCTATATAGCAGCTATATCTTAAACTGAACCGATCTGGGCCAAATTGAAGAAAGATGTCGAGGGGCCTAACGGAACTCACTGTCCCAAATTTCAGCAAAATCGGGTAATAAATGTGGCTTTTATGGGCCTAACACCATAAATCGGAGGATCGGTCTATATGGCAGCTATATCCAAATCTGAACCGATCTGGGCCAAATTGACAAAGGATGTCGAAGGGCCTAACACAACTCACTGTCCTGAATTTCAGTGGAATCGGATAAAAGATGTGGCTTTTATGGCCCTTAGACCCTAAATCGGAGGGTCGGTCTATATGGCAGCTATATGCAAATCTGGACCGATCTAAGCCAAATTGACGAAGAATGTCGAAGGGCCTAACAAAACTCACTGTCCCAAATTTCAGCAAAATCGGGTAATAAATGTGGCTTTTATGGGCCTAACACCATAAATCGGAGGATCGGTCTATATGGCAGCTATATCCAAATCTGAACCGATCTGGGACAAATTGACAAAGGATGTCGAAGGGCCTAACACAACTCACTGTCCCGAATTTCAGTGGAATCGGATAAAAGATGTGGCTTTTATGGCCCTTAGACCCTAAATCGGAGGGTCGGTCTATATGGCAGCTATATCCAAATCTGGACCGATCTGAGCCAAATTGACGAAGGATGTCGAAGGGCCTAACAAAACTCACTTTTCCAAATTTCAGCAAAATCGGACAATAAATGTGGCTTTTATGGGCCTAAGACCCTAAATCGGCGGATCGGTCTATATGGGGGCTATATGAAGATATAGTCCGATAAAGCCCATCTTCGAACTTAACCTGCTTATGGACAAAAAAAGAATCTGTGCAAAATTTCAGCTCAATATCTCAATTTTTTAAGACTGTAGCGTGATTTCAACAGACAGACGGACAGACGGACGGACATGGCTAGATCGTCTTAGATTTTTACGCTGATCAAGAACATATATACTTTCGGGTCGGAAATGGATATTTCGATGTGTTGCAAACGGAATGACAAAATGAATATACCCCCATCCTTCGGTGGTGGGTATAAAAAGCGCAGCGGAGCGGGCCCAGGTCAGCTACAATAGTTTGCTATAAAATGAAGTTTTTACAAAATATCCTGAGAAATGAAATTTTGATAAAATTTCCCTAGAAATGATAAAATTATCTAAAGAACTAGCAACACAAACCAACCGATACAATTACCACATAAACTACGCTCGACAACCCACGCTCCCATGGATTTACAATTTTAACAAAATTTTCTATTATTATTTTAAAAATTTTTCTCAAATATTGCTTTTAGATGCTTCAAAATTTTAATTGATTTTTGCCATAAAATTTTTTTTTGTTTTCCCTCGGATAGGTGTTGAAATTATCTACCCCCACACATGGAAAGACAAGTTAGCACAACGCAGTATAATTGAAAAAAAAAAAAAAACTGTTCATTCATGAATGTACTACAGTTTGCTTTGTAGGGTAGTCCATGGCTTTATTTTAGCTTTTGTTTATATTGTAGAACACATGAGGAGGTGAAGGCATGCGAAGCCAAATGTTCATACGTCTGGCCATCTGTCTGTCTGTCGCACTATTTGAATGCCCCTTACAGATAATTGTATGAGTGCTACTATCCCAATGTGTTTTCTTTGGGGGAAAACTGGAAACAAATGATGAAATTACTCGCCCACAACAACAACAACTAAAATAAAAAAAACACACATAGTAATTAAGAAAAAATTCATCGTCGTTCGGTTATTGTTTGGCCTCGAGATTCAGCCATACAAAATTATTATAATTAATGTTCACCCTGATCTTCAAAATAAGACTCATCATAGCATGAAATTTCGTCTTACTCACGTGACGTGGGTGGGCAGCAATCGCACGTAAATGTGTTTTTTCGCTATGACTGTTTTCCGTTGGCCTGTCATCAACCCCATGAAACTTTTCGCAGAGGGGGTTTCTTAAGACCGTACAAATGAAATACAACTTTAAGCCTTTCCATTCAAGTTCGGTAAATCATCAAAGAGTTCTGTGACAAGTATGGCGCATTTAGGCTTACAATCTTTCACCGCTACTTAGGGATGTTAAGACAAGCCATAAATCGTAAATGTTTTGGCATACAATTAAACAATGGCAAAAGAACATACAAACAATTTTAATTGCTTAAATCACTATTGGATGACTGACTAATTAACGGTTCTTGGGCAGCTTTTGCTAATATAAAAACAAAACAAGTAAGAGCGTGCTAAGTTCGGCCGGGCCGAATCTTATATGCCCTCCACCATAGACCGCATTTGTTGAGTTCTTTGCGCGGTATCTCTTTTTAGGCAACCAAAAGAATAATGAATAAGAAATGTTATGCTATTGGAGCTATATCAAGTTATAGTCCGATTCGGACCATAAATGAGTTGAATGCTGAACATTGTAGAAGTCTATGTGTAATATTTCAGTCCATTCGCCCCCCTTCTTGAGCCCCTTGTAGGGGCTCAAGAAGCAAAATCGGGACATCGGTTTATATGGGAGCTGTATCAAGCTATTGATCGATTCAGACCATATGTTGAAAGTCATGAGAGAAGCCGTTGAACAAAATTTCTGTCAAATCGGATGAGAATCAAGAAGTCAATATCCCAGATCGGTTTATAGGGCAGCTATATCAGAATACGAATCGATTTGCGTCATACTTAGGTCATAACAAAACACCTAGTTCAAAATTTCAGCCGAATAGGATAGCAATTGCGCCCTCCAGCGGCTCAAGAAGTCAAGATCCAAGATCGGTTTTTATGGCAGCTATACCGGATTATGAACCGATTTGAATCATACTTAGAACAGTTGTTGGAAGTGATACCCAAGCACGACGTGCAAAATAACAGCCAAATCGGATAAGAATTGCGCCCTCTAAAAGCTGAAGAATTTAAGACCCATGATCAGTTTATATGGCGGCTATGTCAGGTTATGAGCCGATTTGAATCATACTTAGCACAGTTGGTGGAAGTGATACCAAAACACTTCGTGCAAAATTTCAGTCAAATCGTAAGAGAATTGCTCCCTCTAGAGGCTTAAGAAGTCCAGACCCAAGAGAGGTTTATATGGCAGCTATATCAAAACATGGACCCATTTGGCCCATTTACAATCTCAACCGGCCTACACTAACAAAAAGTATTTGCGGAAAATTTCAAGCGCCCAGCTTTACTCCTTCGAAAGTTAGCGTGCTTTCGACAGGCGGACAGATCGACTTAAAATGACATGAAGATCAAGAACATGTATACTTTATGGGGTCTGAGACGCATATTTCGAGGTGTTACAAACAGAATGACAAAATTAGTATGCCCCAGTACTAAGGTGGAGGGTAAAAAAAAATAAAATTTATAAAAATTTCATATCAAAAAATCGTCTGACATTCATCTATTATAGAATCAGTAAGGAAAGGCAAAAGTCGGTCGGAGCCGACTAAATAATACCCTACACCACGCAGTGAACGTAATACTTTTAATATATAAAACTTATCTCGAAATCTAGTCACATTTCTATTTGGAAACCTAATTTCGATTCCCCTCCCAATGATGGTAACATATGTGAGGTACTATGCCATGTAAAAACTTCTCATCAAAGAGGTGTCGCACTGCGGCACGCCGTTTGAATTCGGCTATAAAAAGGAGGTTCCTTATCATTAAGCTGAAAATTAAATCGGACTGTACTCATTGATATATGTGAAGTTTTCCTAAGTGGAACATTAATGGGCGAAATTTGCTTTGAAATGTCAAATAGAACCGGTAGGACAAACAATTTGAATTCCCATATCCTTTAAAGGCCATATCGGATTAAAACTTGTATGGGAGTTATATATAAACCTGTGCCAATTTTGATGACATTTTGCACACATACCAGGACGTGAAATGAAACACCCCATTTTAAATTTTGTCCATATCGGATAAAAGATATTTATGGGGAGTATATCTAAATCTGAACCGATTTTGTTCGAAACCAATAGTGTTCGTCCTTGGGCCAAAACGGAGACTTGTGCATAACTTCATGATCGGACAATAAATACGGCCTGTAACTAGATCACAACATAGACCTACAGACGGACAAACGGACATGGTAAATCGCATCAGGTAGTGATTCTAAGCCGATCGGTGTACTTGTCACTCGGTTAGCTCTTCTCCTTCTAAGCATTGCAAACAAATGCACAAAGTTGTATAAATGGGTACACCGATTTATGCGAAATTTTGCATGGCACCTTATGGTACCCCAAAAACACGAAATTGGTATACAATTTTTGGGTCAAGTCACCTGGGGGGACGCCGCATCCCAAAACCCACCCGGAAGGACATGTTTACCGATTGCGACAATATGGGTACCAAATGAAAGCTATTTAAAGTAGAGTAAGAACTTGGTATATAAATTTCACCCTAAGTGGGGGGTCCAAAAAACCCCCAACAGGACTCTTTCACCGCTATGGGCTATATGGGTATCAAATGAAAGGTTTTTAAAAGTAGAGTACAAATCTGACATTAAAAATGTGCTCCTTGTTGTCTAAGGGGCCTCCAAACTCAAAAAAGAGAAATTTGGTATCCTTATTTAGGGTGGAATACCGCGGTGGGGGGCCGCGCCATCTCCAAAGCCCGGTAAATGGAAATACAAACCAATAATGGGGCTCAAATTAAAGGTATTTGAGACTAGAGAACGAATCTGATATATGACGGTTCACCTTACCCCCAAATATAGACTCAAATGAACGATATTTGAGAGTAGATCACCTATATGATCTCCACATTGGGGCGAAATATCTGAAAGGCCTTTCCAGTACCATCAAATAGGACTTTCCTGACCGTGCCAGTATAGGGCTCAGGCAAAATAAGAGAGTGAGAGAAGGCGCAGCTGGTGTATTACGTAGGATTGGCCTACGTAATACACCATTCCGTGCAATATAGACTTATCTCGCCTGCACATGGCGCTAGTGACCCCTACATGGAATGCATGGGGATAGCAGTCAGGTCCGGTACTACCGAGATAGACCTATACAACGTGTACATACCGCCGGTTGGTAGCTGTGTCCCGATTAATGGCCAGGCTTACAACCCCGACATAAGTGGGTTGCTATCTGGCCATGATCGTATGGTTCTAGGGGACTTTAATGCGTCATCACACGTCATGGCATTCTGCCCTAGGTTACGACCAGCGTGGTGGCATAGCTTTGGCAGAGCAGATTGAAAGCTCAACGTTTTGGTGAAAGAAGATGCCCCCACTAGGATTACGAGGAGGTGCAGCAGCTCGCCAGACATCTCCATGGCATCCCCTGATCTCCTGACTGACGTATCCTGGCAAGCCGTCATCTCTTTGGGGTCAGACCACCTCCCCATAATTCTCAGCATCAACCGACCACCCGACTTCATAACCTCTGAGCACCGGACGTTTATCAATCAGTGATAACTACAACTACAGTGAACTACCACCCCCCTCTGATGTGCTAGTGGCCGAGAGGAAATTCCGAGACATAATTAACGCAGCAGCCGCTCGCTTTATACCAGCCGGTCGAATACCCCAAGTGCGACCCAATTTCCCGGCGTAAGAGGTGGTACTCGCAGATGAGCGTGATGAGATTCGTGCAAAGGACCCCGCTAACCCCAATCAGCGAGCTGAATCTGGAAATAAACAGGGTAGTCAACGAACAAAGCGCAATTTGTGGCTGGAACTTAGGCACCGGTGTAAGCAAACTGTGGTCTACTGTTAAGTCACTCTCGAACCCCGATAGACAGGATGACAGGACCTCAGTCACTTTTGGCGAAATAACCGTGACTGATCCAAAGAGATGCGCCAGGTTATTCAAGCGTCAATTAATTGTGCATCACGAGGGAGACAGGGCTAGGAGGAGAGCCATTCGCCGTATTCGCCATTACAATTTACTGTGGGCGAAGTTACGAATGTCCTCCGTGGCACCATCTAAGGCATTGGGGCCCGACGAAATCTCTAAATTGATGTTGAAGAATCTGGATTCACCTGGATTTGAGTACCTTACCACTATCCTCAACCTGTCTTTGAACACTCTTATAGTTCCCGATGTCTGGCAAATGGGCAGAGTGATCCCGCTACTGAAGCCTGGAAAAGACCCGAGTTTGGGGGAGTTGTACAGACGGATCTCTCTTCTCCCGGAGAATTTCCATTCGCTGAGCATCAATATGGATTTCAAAGACTGCACAGCACAACAAAAGTTTTGCATGCCATCACCGCACACATTTTCCGTGGCTTTAATCACCCCAGGACGTGATAGGACGGTCCTCGTGGCACTATCGAAGGCATTCGACACGTTCAGCCATGCCAAATTATTTGAGGACATCGCCAACACGCCCCTCCAGCCAGGCCCGAAACGATGGGTCGCGAATTATCTGTGTGGTCGCCAGTCATTTGGGATAAGAAATCAAAGCACCGTAGAGTGAAACAGGGAGTTCCCCAAGGTGGTGTAATATCTCCGGTACTGTTTAACCTCTACCCATCCTCCATTCCTCCCCCTCCAGACGGCATAGAGATCGTATCATATGCGGACGATTGTACGATTATGGCATCAGGCCCCCCACCCATTGATGACATCTGCGATAGGTTGAACGTCTACCTCAACGAACTTGCCTCATATTTCGCTGCAAGAAATCTGAAGATATCCGCCACCAAATCTTCAGCCACATTGTTCACTACAAATACGGATGAGGTGCATACCGAGCTGACTGTGATGGTCGATGAAGAAATGATTCCGACTATCAAATGTCCCAAAATACTTGGCGACACATTTGACAGCTCTTACACATTCTCCCCACATGCCACAGCAATCTGCGATAAAGTCAAAAGTAGAATCAAGGTCTTCAAGTCAGCACTTGGGATGCAGACAAGGAAACCTTGGTGACCACGTACAAAGCAATTGGCCGGTCTCTGCTAAGTTATGCAGCGCCTGTGTGGTCTCTTCAACTTTGTGCCACACAGTGTAATAATATTAAGAGCTGTCAGAATGCCGCCCTCCGAACTGCGACGGGCTGTCTCCTCAGTTCTCATGTGGACCACCTCAATCAGGAGACAAAGCTCCTACTGGTGCGAAGACATAACTACATGCTGTCTAAGCAATACCATTTGGGCTGTTGTCGCAGAGACCATCCAAATCATCACCAACACCGCCCAGAAGCCTTAAGGTAGATCTACATGATCTAGAGCGTGAGGTTTAGCGCTACAAGAGAGAACCTCTAGATCAAGCGGCATATTAAGCAGGTCTAAACAACATTCATGCAGACACGGTAGCAGATGCGGTAATTGGCTACCGGGTGAATGTAGTCCTTGGAGACCGACCGCAACCAATTGCACCTGAAGAAATCGACCTCCCCCGGCAAACCAGAGTAGTTCTGGCTTAATTACTTTCCGGCAGGTGCAGCCGCCTTAACTCCTACAGAGCAAGGATTGATGCCGCAAGATGTATGTCCCGATTGTAACCAGGGACCGTCTGTCAAAAGCACGCAAACATTCGAAGGAGTGTAGCTAGCCGTTTGAAATTTTGCAAAATACTTTTCATTAGTGTAGGCTGTTTCGGATTGTATGGCCCATATATATTGGTCCATGTTTTGATATAGCTGCCATATAAACCGATCTTGATTGCTTGTGCCACCAGAGAGCGCAATTCTTATCCGATTTGGCTGGACTTTTTCATGACATGTTTTGTTATAACTTCCAGCATTTGTGTTAAGTATGGTTGAAATCGGTCCACAACCTGATATAGCTGTTATATAAACCGATCTGCGGTCTTGAATGCAGTTTTGCATGGCGTGTTTTGTTATGGCTTCCAACAACTGTGCTTAAGTCAAATCGGTCCATAACCTGATATAGCTGTCATGTTAACCGATCTGGGATCGTGGGTTCTTGAGACTCTAGAGAGCGCAATTATTATCCAATTTGGCTGAAATTGAATCTGAATCTGTTACAGCTCCCATATAAACCGATCTCTCTATTTTACTTCTTGAACCCCTAAAAGACGTAATTCTTATACGAATTGACTGAAATTTTACAAAATGGCTTCTAGTATCGTCTCCAACATTCAACTCTTTGACATGTTTTTTTTTTTTTAATTTGTTCTCCCACTTTGTTTGCTGGGTTTTCATATTCATTCACACACAGTAGCAGAACATTTAAAGAAAATATTGAATATCTCTCTTTGTTCAGATAACGACGCGCGTATGTCTGCGATTGAGCATAGATATTAGAAGATTATTTAAATAAACAAAATTGTCTTTGGATGGCTTAGCGTATATCAAACAAATGTTTTTTTCAACATTTTTTTTTTTTTTTAGTGGAATGCGCTTTTCGTTGGGCAGAGAGTTCATTGAAATGATGATAATTTTACGTGTGATAATATCAAACAAAACTATTTCGGATATAAGAAAGAATGCGATTAAATTAAAAGGTTTTTTCAAAAATTTGTATAAAAGCTGCAGATTTGATTAGATTATGAGAAAATCTGAAAAATTTTTTTTTTTTCTTTGGACTACAGAGAATTTTTTTTTTTATGGAAATGTGTTGCAAATAAAAGGAATTGAGTTGTCAAAGATTCGATTTGAAATAAGAGAACTTATTTAAAAGATCATATCAATAACTGAAACAGAAGTCCCCATGCTCCTTTTTATGTATTGGTATAGGAAGTGAGGCTAACGTATCGCAGAGGTTAGCATGTCTGCCTATGGCTCTGAACGCGGGCCCATTCCGCTGCGCCTTCTTTTACTTTATATGGAACAACAGTTTCCTTGGAATATTTATTTTCGACCATTAAAGATCTTTTAGTGAAATACCATGCTAACTTGACTAACAGTTTAACAATAAAAGTGCCTTTATCTGAATCCCATGTGATTCGTTATTGGTCTACGAATTTAAGATGGGATGTAAGGTGTACTTCATTCTTAAAATACTTTATTTTTGCCTGATACTTTCATGATGTCTGATTAAGTGAGGTTTTCGAGGGAGAGGTGGTCCCCCAGATACTTGGCCCTGAAAAAATAACAGCATCGTGATTTTCTCTCAAATACCATTTATTTAAACCCCACATTGGTTTTGATGGGGAGTTTACAGGATGAGGCGTCCCCAAAACACATGGCCCCAAAATTGGTTACCAAATTCGTTTTCTAATCTCAAATACCTTTCATTTCAGCCACATATTGGCATGGTCAAAAAAATTTTCCCCTTTGGGGGTGTTTTGGGAAAGGGGTGATGCGCTAAATACATGGTCTTAAATTTCGATATCAAATTCGTATTCTACTCCCAAATACCTTTATTTGAGCCCCATATTGCGATGGTCATTTGTGAGGTATTTTGGGAAAGGGGTAGACTCCCAGAAAATTGGTCCCGAAAATGGGTATCAATTTTTGCTTTACCCCCAAATTACTTTCATTTAAGCTCCACATTGACATGGTCGGTAAATATGCCCGATTTAGGGGTGGTCCCCCAAACACTAAGCCCAGAAAATATATCAGCAGCGTGCTCTATTCTTATATATCTATATATCATTTATTTGAACCCCATATTGCCACTGCCCTCAAAATTCAAATCAATTTCGTTTTCTAATTTCATTTAAACTCCTTATTGCAAAAGTCAGCAAATATGACCGGTTTGGGGTAGTGGCCCTAAAAACTATGAATATTTAGTTCTACTCTCTTTAAGACCCAAATTGTCTTGGTGAGCAATACGTGCTATTTGGGGGTTGTTATGGTGGTGGGACAGTTGGCCCCTAATGTTGATATCAGATACGTGGTCTACTCCCACATACCTTTAATTGGAGCCCCATATTTCCATAGTCGGCAAACATGACCGGCCTGGGGCGGCCACTCAGTGAGTTGGCCTAGAAAATACATATCGGATTCGTGTTCTACTCTAAAAACCCTCTTATTTGAGCCTCATATTGCAATAGTCAGCAAATACTTCCTATTTGGGTGGTGTTGTGGGGGTGGGGTGGCCCCATAGACACTTTTCCCGAATATTGACATCAAAGTCGTGCTTTACTCCCAAAGACCTTTCATTTAAGCCCCATATTGCTATGGTAAAAATTTGTCCCCTTTGGGGGATGTTTTTGGTGAGAGGCGGCCCCCCAAACAGTTGATCCCATATTTGGATATCAGATTCGTATTCTACATTTAAATACCTTTTATTTAAGTCCCATATTCTCATGGTCAGTAAATAAGTCCTGTTTGGGAGGTGTTTTGGGGAAGGGGTGGACCCCCCGAAACGTGGTCCCACATTTGGATATCAGATTCGTATATTCGCAAATACCTTTCGTTTGAGCCCCATATTGCCATGGTCGGTAAATATGTCCGATTTAGGGGTGTTTTGGGGCTTGGGGTGGTCCCCCTAACACTTGGTCCGACAATTGGATATCAGATACGTTTTCTTATCCTAAATACCTTTCATTTGAGTCCCATATTGTCGTGATTGGTCTAAATATATGTTTGGTAGGTTTTAGGGTGGGTGTAGGACGGCCCCCCTAGGTACCCCATCCAAAATTTGGATACCAAATTTTTATTTTTAGGGTACTATATGAGAGCACACAAAATTTCGCTTATATCGCACCACCCATTTCGGAGATTTGGCGTTTCTGAAAACTAGGGTAAGGGGGAGGGTCCGCCCCCCCCCCCCCCCCTTCAGATATCAAAAAATGTAGTACCCTATTTTCACCACGGGATCAATATGCACCATCTGTGAAATGATGAGGCGACGCCCAAACACTTGGCCCCAAAATTGGTTATCAAATTCGTTTTCTAATCTCAAATACCTTCCATTTGATCCACATATTGGCATGGTTGGTAAATTTTTACCCTTTTGGGGGTAAAATTCATGGTGCCACATTTCGATCTCTGATTCATATTTTACTTTCATATACCTTTATTTGAGCCCCATATTGCGATGGGCAGTAAATAAGTGCAGTTTGTGGAGTATTTTAGGGAAGGAGTAGACCTGCAGAAAATTGGTCCCGAAAGTGGGATTCAATTTAGTGCTCTACACCCCAATACCCAAAACTTGTTATCAAATTCATTTTTTTATCTCATATACCTTTAATTTGAGCTATATATTGCCATGGTCGGTAAATTTTACCCCTTTTGGGGGATTTTTTGGGGAAGGATTCTACTCCCAAATACCTTTATTTAAGCCCCATATTGTGATGGTCAGTTAATAAATGCTGTTTGTGGGGTGTTTTGGGGAAGGAGTAGACCCCCAGAAAATTGGTTTCAAAAGTGAGTATCAATTTTCTGTTCTACTCCCCAACACCTTTCATTTGAGGCTCACATTGAACTGGTCGGTAAATATGTCCGATTTAGAGGTGTCTTGGGGGATTGGGTTGGTCCCCCAAACACTTAGCCCTGAAAATATATCTACGCTACTTTCAAATATCACTGGTCTCAAAATTTGATATTAAATTCGTTTTCTAATCTGAAATACCTTTCATTTAAACCCCTTACTGCAAAAGTCAGCAAATATGTCGCGTTTGATGATGTATGGGCCCTAAAGACTGTAAACATCGAGCTCCGCTCTCTGTAAGATCCAAATTGTCATGGTGAGCAAATACGTCCTGTTTGGGGGTTGTTATGGATGTGGGTCTTCACCAAGATAGTTAGTTGGTCCTGAATGTTGATATCAGAGCACCATTTATTTGTACGCTATATTTCCATAGTCGGCAACCATGACCGGTTTTTGGTGGTCTGGTCTATGATTTAATCATGGGTTTGGTATATGATTTAACCATGAATCGTCTTACAAACGAACAAAGCTTGAAAATAATTGAATTCTGATATCAAACTTCGTGCTCTGTTAAGAAATTTCATTTCATTTTACGACGAAGCTAATTTTTGGCCCAATGGCTATGTAAATATGCATAATTGTCGATTTTGGGGTGAATACAAGCCAGAAGCATTGCAAAAGCTACCAATTCAATTCAAAAAAGATCACAGTGTGGTGCGGTTTATGGGCTGGTGGCACCATTGAACCGTACTTCTTTAAAGATGATGCGAATCATAACGTAACTGTGAATGGTTAGCGATACCGTGAGATGATATCCAATTTTTTTCCCCCAAAATGCAAGAGCTTGACATGTATGACATGTGGTTTCAGCAAGACGGTGCCACATGCCACACAGCACGCGCAACAATAGACTTATTGAGAGGCGAGTTCGGTGAACATGTTATTTCACGTTCGGAACCGGTCAATTGGCCGCCTAGATCGTGCGATTTAACGCCTTAAGACTATTTTTTGTGAGGCTATGTTACAGCACATGTCTATACAGACAAGCCCGCTTCAATAAACGCATTGGAAGACAACATTGAAGCATTTATTTGTGAGATACCAGCAGAAATGTTGTAAGGAGTTGCCAAAATTGGACTAAACGGATCATTTGAGGCACAGTCACGGTCAACATTTGCCTCAAATAATCTTTAAACATTATATTATATGGACCGAACTATCGATTCAAATAAAGATTTCATGCATTTTTCTGAATTTTATATATATGTATACTATTTTTCGAAAAACTCCCCTATAGCTCATAAAAAATCACCCTTTACAAAATTATGACTCATTATGTATCCAATTTAATCTAGCAAACATTACACCGTTTCTTACTGGGATCAAAAGGGGAAAAAGTTGGGGTATACGTTTCAAAAAAGTATAGGTTTTTTTATACCCTCCACCATAGGATGGGGGGTATACTAATTTCGTCATTCTGTTTGTAACTACTCGAAATATTTGTCTAAGACCCCATAAAGTATATATATTCTTGATCGTCGTGACATTTTATGTCGATCTAGCCATGTCTGTCCGTCTGTCCGTCCGTCCGTCTGTCTGTCGAAAGCACGCTAACTTCCGAAGGAGTAAAGCTAGTCGCTTAAAATTTTGCACAAATACTTCTTATTAGTGTAGGTCGGTTGGTATTGTAAATGGGCCATATCGGTCCATGTTTTGATATAGCTGCAATATAAACCGATCTTGGGTCTTGACTTCTTGAGCCTCTAGAGTGCACAATTCTTATTCGATTGGAATAAAATTTTGCACGAAGTGTTTTGTTATGATATCCAACAACTGTGCCAAGTATGGTTCAAATCGGTCTATAACCTGATATAGCTGTCATATAAACCGATCTTGGGTCTTGACTTCTTGAGCCTCTAGAGGGCGTAATTTTTATCCGATTTGAATGAATTTTTGCACGAAGTATTTTGTTACAATATCCAACAACTGTGTTAAGTATCGGTTCATAACCTGATATAGCTGTCATATAAACCGATCTTGGGTCTTGACTTCTTGAGCCTCTAGAGGGCGTAATTCTTATCCGATTTGAATGAATTTTGGCACGAAGTATTTTGTTACGATATCCAACAACTGTGTTAAGTATAGTTGAAATCGGTCCATAACCTGATATAGCTGCCATATAAACCGATCTTGGGTCTTGACATTTTGAGCCTCTAGAGTGCGCAATTCTTATCCGATTGGAATGAAATTTTGCACGACGTGTTTTGTTATGATATCCAACAATTGTGCTAAGTATGGTTCAAATCGGTTCATAACCTGATATAGCTGCCATATAAACCGATCTTGGGTCTTGACTTCTTGAGCCTCTAGAGTGCGCAATTCTTATCCGATTGGAATGAAATTTTGCACGACGTGTTATGTTATGATAACCAACAACTGTGCCAAGTATGGTTCAAATCGGTTCATAACCTGGTATAGCTGCCATATAAACCGATCTTGGGTCTTGACTTCTTGAGCCTCTAGAGGGCGCAATTCTTATCCGAATTTAATGAATTTTGGCAAGAAGTATTTTCTTATGATATCCAACAACTGTGTCAAGTATGTTTCAAATCGGTCTATAAGCTGATATAGTTGTCATATAAACCGACCTGGGGACTTGGCTTCTTGAGCTTCTACAGGGCGCAATTCCTATCCGATTGGGCTGAAATTTAGCATGACGTATTTTATTCTTACTTTTAACAACTGTGCCCAATAAGGCTCAAATCGGTTCATATCCTATTATAGCTGCCATATAAACCGATCTGGGATCTTGAATTCTTGAGCCTCTAGAGGTCGCAATTATTATCCGATTTGCCCAAAATTTGTACGACGGATTCTCTCATGACCATCAAATATGACCGGTTTGGGGTAGTGGCCCTAAAAACTATGAATATTTAGTTCTACTCTCTTTAAGACCCAAATTGTCTTGGTGAGCAATACGTGCTATTTGGGGGTTGTTATGGTGGTGGGACAGTTGGCCCCTAATGTTGATATCAGATACGTGGTCTACTCCCACATACCTTTAAATTGAGCCCCATATTGCCATAGTCAGCAAACGTGATCGGCTTGGGGGGGGGGGGGGTTTGGGGGATGGGCGGCCACTCAGTGAGTTGGCTTTGAAAATATATATCGTATTCGTGTTCCACTTTAAAAACCCTCTTATTTCAGCCTCATATTGCAATAGTCAGAAAATACTTACTATTTGGGTGGTGTTGTGTGGGTGGCGTGGCCCCGTAGACACTTTTCCCGAATATTGATATCAAATTCGTGCTTTACTTCCAAAGACCTTTCATTTGAGCCCCATATTGCAATGGTCGTAAATTTGTCCCCTTTGGGAGATGTTTTTGGTGAGAGGCGGCCTCCCAAACACTTCGCCCCCTATTTGGATATCAGATTCGTATTCTTTATTCAAATACATTTTATTTAAGCCCCATATTCCCATGATCAGTAAATAAGTCCTGTTTGGGGGGTGTTTTGGGAAAGGGGTGGACCCCCAGAAACGTGGTCCCACATTTGGATATCAGATTCGTATTCTACTCGCAAATACCTTTTATTTGAGTCCCATATTGCCATGGCGGTAAATATGTCCGATTAAGGGGTGTTGTGGGGCTTGGGGAACCACCCCAAGCCCCACAACGTGGGTATCAAGAGAAAGGTATTTGAGAATAGAGTACGAACTTGGCATTAAATTGTTACCCTAAGTGTCGGAGGGCCCCCACCCCCAAAAAACACCACCCAACAGGACACTTTAACCGCTTTGAGTAATATTAGGTATCAAATAACAGGTATCGGAAAGTATAATACAAATCTGATACAAAAATTTATTTTTTGGTGTCTAAGGGCCCACCAGCCAAAACCCCTCAGCAGGATAAATTTACCGATTGGGACAATATGGGTATCAAACGAAAGATACTTGAAGTTGAGTACACATCTGTTATAAGAATTTTGTCTAAGGTGTCTACGGGGCCTCCCCAATCCAAAAAACCCCCAAAACAGGCATTAATGTTCAACGTCACAAAATGGATATCGAATGAAAGGTCTTTGAGACTTGACTACGAATCTGGTATGCACAATTAGAACAGAGTCTGGGACCGGCCCACTAAATACCCTTCAATAGTTCGATCGGGATAATATGTCAATTAAAATAAAGGTCTATGACAGTATATTTCGAATCTAATGTTGGTATAAGGATTCAAGTATCTGGGTCACGTCCTACCGTTCCGCAGGACAGTAGATCGCGACAATAAAAGACTCAAATAAATTGTCGTTTGGTTCTTAGCGTCCCAATAAATGGAACGCCAAACTATCACGTAGGATGACCGCGAATATATTGTACTCAAATGAAAGGACATGTCAGAGGGCAATCCCCCTCCCCATATCCTACTAAAAAAAAAAAAAAAAAATTAAATAAAATGAAATATATGAAGGCCGATCAATGGCCAATGGCTTGTCGAAAAATAACCATATTGGCTCGAATCTAATTTACACTTGAGCATAGCTCGAATTCAATTGAACAATAAGACAAAACGAAAAAGAATACCCAAAACTAACTATGATTACTATGCCGCTCGACTAAGTCGCCGCCGGCAGGGCGAGGGTGACGTTCATGCAGTGCTGCGATTTATGGCATGAACAGGGGCTCAAATTAAAGAAATTTAAGAGTAGAGCACTATGCTGATATTTTTTCAGGGCTAAGTAGGGGCTAATGCTGGCAACATTAGTGAGATACTATGCCATGTAAAACTTCTCTCCAAAGAGATGTCGCATGTCGTTCGCACTCTGGTATAAAAAGGTGGCCCCTTATCATTGAGCCTCATATTGCAATGGTCAGCAAATACTTCCTATTTGGGTGGTATTATGGGGATGGCGAGGCCCCATAGGTACTTTTCCCGAATATTGATATCCGATTCGTTTTTTACTTCCAATGAGATTTCATTTGGATATTAGATTCGTATTTCACACTCAAATACCTTTTGTTTAAGCTTCATATTGTCATGGTCAGTAAATAAGTCCTGTTTGGGGAGTGTTTTGGGGAAGGGAAGGACCCCCAGGAAATTGGTCCACATTTGGATGTCGGATTCGTATTTTACTCGCAAATACCTTTCATTTGGGGTGGTCCCTCACTTGGGCCTCACTTGGGCCGACAATATCAGATTCGCTTTCTGATCTTAAATACCTTTCATTTGAATCCCATATTGTTGTGATTGGTGTATATATATATATATATATATATATTTGAGAGGTTTGGGGGTGGGGCGCCCCCCCTAGGTACCCCATCCAAAATTTGAAAACAACATTTTTGTTTGTTGCAGATTACTATAAGAGAGCAAACAAAATTTCGCTTAAATCGCACCATCCATTTCCGAGATCTGGCGTTTCTGAAATTATGATTAGTTGAGGGGGAGGGTCCGCAAAACCCCCCACCCCCCTTCAGATATCAAAAAATTTAGTACTCTATTTGCACCACGGGTTCATTATGCACCATCTGTGAACATTTCAAGAAAATCGGTTCAGCCGTTTCTGAGTCTATAAGGAACACACAAACAAACCTACAAACAAACACAAATTGATTTTTATACCCTACACCACTACTGTGTTTCAGGTTACTTAAACTTAGTGAATTGACTTGTAACACCCAAAAGGAAGAGAGGTAGACCCACTGATAAGTATACTGTCGACTCTGAATCAATTACTGATTCGATTTACCTATGTCCGTCTGTCTGTCTGTCCGTCCGTCTGTCCATGTTAATTTGTGTACAAGCTACAGGTCGCAATTTTGATCCGATCGCCTTACAATTTGGTATGGACACGTTTTTCGGCCTAGAGACGAAGCCTATTAAAATTGGAAAAAAATCGGTTCAGATTTGAATATAGCTCCCATATATATGTTTGTCCGATTTGCAGTAATACTGCAATAAAATTTTGCTCAACGGTTTCATCGACTACTACTACAATATCTGAGAAGTTTTCTCTTACTCGGTTCAGATTTAGATATAGCTCCCATATATATGTCCATCAGATTTTGGGTAGTTATTACAGTTTGAACATATTTGCTCGAATTTTGATACGGATTGTTTAATGACCCATCTGAAAACATCCGCCGAGATCCATCAAAATTGGTTCAGAATTGGATATATTGGGTTGCCCAAAAAGTAATTGCGGATTTTTCATATAGTCGGCGTTGACAAATTTTTTCACAGCTTGTAACTCTGTAATTGCATTCTTTCTTCTGTCAGTTATCAGCTGTTACTTTTAGCTTGCTTTAGAAAAAAAGTGTAAAAAAAGTATATTTGATTAAAGTTCATTCTAAGTTCAATTACAAAAATGTATTTACTTTCTTTTAAAATTAAAATTGTACTTATAGGTTAGGTGTAGGGTATTATACAGTCGGCACCGCCCGCCTTTTTCCCTTTCTTACTGGTTATATATAAGAAGATTAATATCAACTATACGACATATAGTACCTACCAATGATAAACATTTACAAATTTCTTACTGTAAATTAATGTTAAGACAATTTTGAGTTGTAAATAAGTTTTCGCTATGTTAAGAAACCTTGTAAAAATGTTGCGGCTAAAAGCCCCTATTATTTCATTAATTTTAATTAACTTTCTTTGAAATTATGATATAATTTGACCTGACAATCAATATTGTACTACAATTCCTTATGACTGCCAAAGTGACAGATTTATCAAATTAATTCTTCTATAACAATTATATTTTATGATATTTACCTTTATTTATTACTTAGCAGATAATCCAGTTGCCTCACCATTTGCTTATTTTATCATTTTAAAGCAAATATTTCGCTCTAATTTAATAAAAAAACAAGTAAAAGCGTGCTAAGTTCGGCCGGGCCGAATCTTTTATACCCTCCACCATGGATCGCATTTGTCGAGTTCTTTTCCCGGCAACTCTTCTTAGGCAAAAACGGATATAAGAAAAGAGTTGATCTGCTATTAAAACGATATCAAGATATGGTCCGGTTCGGACCACAATTAAATTATATGTTGGGGACCTGTGTAAAATTTCAGCCAATTCGTATAAGAATTGCGCCCATTGGGGCTCAAGAAGCAAAATAGAGAGAACGATTTATATGGGATCTGTATCGGGCTATAAACCGATTCAGACCATAATAAACACGTTTGTTGATGGTCATGAGAGGATCCGTCGTACAAAATTTCAGGCATATCGGATAATAATTGCGACCTCTAGGGGTCAAGAAGTCAAGATCCCAGATCGGTTTATATGGCAGCTATATCAGGTTATGTACCGATTTGAACATTATTTGACACAGTTGTTGAAAGTAAAAATAAAATACGTCATGCAAAATTTCAGCCAAATCGGATAGGAATTGGGCCCTCTAGAAGCTCAAGAAGTCAAATCCCCAGATCTGTTTATATGACAGCTATATCAGGTTATGGACCGATTTCAACCATACTTGGCACAGTTGTTGGATATCATAACGAAATACTTGGTGCAAAAATTCATTCAAATCGGATAAGAATTGTGCCCTCTAGATGCTCAAGAATTCAAGACCCAAGATCGGTTTATATGGCAGCTATATCAGGTTATGGACCGATTTCAACCATACTTGGCACAGTTGTTGGATATAATAACAAAACACGTCGTCCAAAATTTCATTTCAATCGGATAAGAATTGCGCACTCTAGAGGCTCAAGAAGTCAAGACCCAAGATCGGTTTATATGGCAGCTATATCAGGTTATGGACCGATTTCAACCATACTTGGCACAGTTGTTGGATATAATAACAAAACACGTCGTCCAAAATTTCATTTCAATCGGATAAGAATTGCGCCTTCTAGAGGCTCAAGAAGTCAAGACCCAAGATCGGTTTATATGGCAGCTATATTAGGTTATGGACCGATTTGAACCATACTTAGCACGGTTGTTGGATATCATAGTAAAACACGTCGTGCAAAATTTCATTCCAATCGGATAAGAATCGCGCACTCTAGAGGCTCAAGAAGTCAAGACCCAAGATCGGTTTATATGGCAGCTATATCAGATTATGGACCGATTTGAACTATACTTGGCACAGTTGTTGGATATCATAGCAAAACACGTCGTGCAAAATTTCATTCCAATCGGATAAGAATTGCGCACTCTAGAGGCTCAAGATCGGTTTATATGGCAGCTATATCAAAACATGGACCGAAATGGCCCATTTACAATACCAACCGACCTACACTAATAAGAAGTATTTGTGCAAAATTTCGAGCGGCTAGCTTTACTCCTTCGGAAGTTAGCGTGCTTTCGACAGACAGACGGACGGACATGGCTAGATCGACATAAAATGTCGCGACGATCAAGAATATATATACTTTATGGGGTCTCAGACGAATATTTCGAGTAGTTACAATCAGAATGACGAAATTAGTATACCCCCCATCTTATAATGGAGGGTATAACAAATAACGCTGCAAATTTCGAAAAAAATTCCTTTGAAATGAATCACTCTGGTGGACTATGAAGCGCTTTCAGCACTTGACTAAAGAAAAGGCAGGAAAAAAAAACAAAAAAAAAACTTCCAAACAAAACTTTTATCCCCTTCATTCACCATGGCCAGACAACTGGCGGATTCTAAAGCAGATGTGAGACAAAGGGGTTTTTATTGCGAAGCCTAAATGTCTGTATAGTATGATGGCATGTATCATTGCAAAAATTTAATGCAGTTTTGTTGAAGTCATTGTGGTTTATTTTTTAATTTTTTTTGTGCGATTGAAATCTACACGGGAGTGTCTTCCTATAGTAGAGCAAATTATTTTCATTACATTTACTATTTGCCTAAAATACAGGGAAAACCAGATGACTCACGACTGGGTTAGTTGGCCACAGCCTATATCCACTGTGTCGAAACATATGTTTGGCTGCTGCTGCATTTTCTTTGCTTAGGGATTGGCTGTCTCAGTTACTTTGGATTTGCTGGGATATTTTTACTCATTTCTATCATTTGGTTATTCACACATTCAAGCGATTACAACTTCTAGTTGTATAACCCCATAGGATAGGGGTATACTATTCTAGTCATTCCGTTTGTAACACCTCGAAATATTGATCTGCGACCCCATAAATTGATAAAACTAGATCAATAAATAGAGCGTAAAATTGCATAAACAAATAAAAGATATCATCCTGGTTGAATATGAACTGGAGTAACTAAAGGATTAGCAGGAATAAAATTATCTGGATCTCCTAATAAATAAGGATTAATTAGAACCATATATATCATCTATCCGATATGGCCTCATTCTGTTCGTAACACCTCGAAATATTCGTCAAAGACCCCATAGAGTATATTTATTCTCAATCGTCTCGACGTTCCGAGTCGATCTAACAATGTCCGTCCGTCCGTCCGTCTGTCGAAATCACGGTAGCGGTCGCACGCGTAAGCTAACCTCGTGAAATTTTGCACAGATATTTAATATTGATGTAGGTCGTTGGGAATTGCGAATAGGCCATATCGGTTCACATTTAGAAAAAGCTCCCATATAAACCGATCTCCCGATTTGATTTCTTAAGCCCCTGGGAGCCACACGTGTGGTGTTCTGTTATGACTTTCAATAACTGCGTCAAGTACGGTTCAAATCGGTCTATAACCTAATATAGCTCGCATATAAACCGAACTTCGGATTACACTTCTTGAGCTATTACAATCCAGCATTTTTGCCTGATTTAACTAAAAATTAGCATGTAGTGTTTTGTTATGATTTCCAATGACTGTGCCCAGTACGGTCTAAATCGGCCTATAACCTGATATAGCACCCATGTAAACCGAACTCACGATTTGACTTTTTGATCCCTTACAAGCCGCAATTTTTGTGCGATTTGGCTGAAATTTTGCATGTGGTGCTCTGTTATGACTCTCAACAACTGTGCTATGTACGGTTCAAATCGGTCTATAACCTGATTTGGCTACCATATAAACCGATCTGCGGATTTGAATTCTTGAGCCCTTGGAAGCCGAAATTTTTGTATGATTTGTCTGAAAATTTGAGTGTGGTGTATGAATTTCAAAAAATGTGCCAAGAACGGTCCAAATCGGTCTATAGCCTGATATAGCTCGCATGTAACAGGTCATCTTTGTTCGGTTCCAAGAACCTTTAATTATACCCTCCACCATAGGTCTCGAAATATTCGTCTGAGAACCCATAAAGTATATATATTCTTGATCGTCGTGACATTTTATGTCGATCTAGCCATGTCTGTCCGTCCGTCCGTCTGTCTGGCGAAAGCACGCTAACTTCCGAAGGAGTAAAGCTAGCCACTTGAAATTTTGCACAAATACTTCTTATTAGTGTAGGTCGGTTGGTATTGTAAACGGGCCATATCGGTCCATGTTTTGATATAGCTGCCATATAAACCGATCTTGGGTCTTGACTTCTTTTGCCTCTAGAGTGCGCAATTCTTATCCGATTGGAATGAAATTTTGCACGACGTGTTTTGTTATGATATCCAACAACTGTGCCAAGTATGGTTCAAATCGGTTCATGTTTCGATATAGCTGCCATATAAAACGATCTTGGGTCTTGACTTCTTGAGCCTCTAGAGTGCGCAGTTCTTATCCGATTGGAATGAAATTTTGCACGACGTGTTCTGTTATGATGTTCAACAAGTGTACCAAGTATAGTTCAAATCGGTCCATAACCTGATATAGCTGTCATATAAACCGAGGGTATATAAGATACGGCCCGGCCGAATTTAGCACGCTTTTACTTGTTTTTACTGATTTTGTGCCCTTCAACTCGATTCCGTTTGTGTACATTTTTAGCAGAATCCATGGTGGTGGATTCCCAAGATTCGTCACGGCCGAACTTAGCACGCTTTTAGATGTTTAATATTATTTTAATATAGAATTTTTATACCCACCATCATAGGATAGGGGATATGTTCATTTAGTCATTACGTTTGCAACACATCGAAATGTCTATTTCCGACCCTACAAAGTATATATATATCGGATCATCGTAAAATTCTAAGACGATTTAGCGGTGTCCGCTTGTCTCTCCGTCCGTCTATTGTAATCAGTCTACAGCCTTCAAAAATTGAGATATTGAGCTGAAATTTGGCACAGATACGTCTTTTTGATCCACGCTGGCTAAGTTCTTGAACGCGCCAAAACGTCCGTCCGTTTTTCATTTTAATGACTGTATTAACTGCAATTTTCAACCGAACTGCACAATATTAGGCATGGTCTGTTTTGTTACTGATCTAAACCTATTTGCAAGATTTCATCAAAATCGCCTTGAATTTATATATAGCTCCCATATACAAATTTCTCCCGATTTCCACTTTAATGACCGCAATAACTACAATTTCAACCGATCTGCAAGATTTCAGCAATATCGGTTAAAATTTGGATGTAGCTCCCATATATATTGGGTTGCCCAAAAAGTAATTGCGGATTTTTCATATAGTCGGCGTTGACAAATTTTTTCGCAGCTTGTGACTCTGTAATTGCATTCTTTCTTCTGTCAGTTATCAGCTGTTACTTTTAGATTGCTTTAGAAAAAAAGTTTAAAAAAAGTATATTTGATTAAAGTTCATTCTAAGTTTTATTAAAAATGCATTTACTTTCTTTTAAAAAATCCGCAATTACTTTTTGGGCAACCCAATATTTATCGCTGGATTTACACTTATGTGGCTGTCGTAACAACAATTTTCAAGCGATGTGTTCGAAAAAGTCAGTTCAGATTAAGATATAGCTCTCATATACTTGTATATATTGCCCGAATTTATAATTGTAGGGTAGGTGTAGGGTATTGTGGGGTCGACGCCGCCTGACTTTTGCGTTTCTTTGCTGGTTTTTTATCCGATTTTGCTGAAATTTGAAACAGTGGGTTAATTGAGGCCTCTCGATTCATATATGGTTCTGATCGGAATATATTAAGATATAGCTGCCATATAGACCGATCTGTCAGTTAAGGGTCTAAGGCCCATAAAAGCTGCATTTATTACCCTATTTCGCTGCAACTTGTAGCAGTGAATGTAGCAAATTTGAATCAGATTAGACTATAAAGATATAGCTGTCCTATAGACCGATCTTCTATTTTTGGGTCTTAATCCCATAATAAGGGGATTTATTGCCTGATTGCGCTGAAACTGTTACTTGTATATCACTTCTTGGGACCTGAATAAAATATTAAAAATACGATCGAGTCCAGCCCCTATTTAGATATAACTATTGATATAGCTATTTCTAAATATCGTTGGTCGTGGGAATCTAAGGTTGGGCACGCGTTCACTTGTTCAAATTTACTTTTAATCTTTTATTTTGCCTTTTATATTAAATCTCCCACAAGTGATTTTTTACCATAAAAATGTTAAAATTGTCCTTTAAATCCATTTTCTCTCGCCAATCCTTCCCAAAGCAACTACATTATTAATATTAATCATCGCCAACGTGGTAATCATCTGAATGTTTGCTTAAACCTTCATTTCTATAGCAGATGCCAATCATGGTGTTTCGGCTACAACGTCGGGAAATGTCCACTTGTTGTTCATTCAATTAAAAAGAGCCACAAAAATGTTAATTATAAATGCTTTAGCACTCAGAATGATTTAAACACGAAAAGTTAAATTAGGGCTTTAAAAAGGATAACTATGTTGAGGGGACATTTTAAGGGGAAATTCAAAACTTAGAAATATAATTATATGGCTCATCTGTCACGGAAGGCTGCGGTTAAGAAAGAAACGTTTTAAAAAAATTTAAATGAATTTTTTTTGTCATGTTTTCATAGAAATTATAAAATGTATTAAAATTCATATCAATCATACGACAAGTGATGCTGTAATTGAAAGAGATGTTTTTACATAATTTACCCAAGGAAAAACCATTAGCAATTTTATACCCACCACTGACAGATTGGGGTATATTCAGTTTGTCAAGCAGTTTGGAAGACAAAATATATATATATCCATTTCCAATCCTGTAAAGTATATATATTCTTGATCGTCATAAAAATCGAAGACGATCTAGCCATGTCCGCCCGTCTGTCTGTTGAAGTACCGCTATAGTCTTGAACCAGTAAGATATCGACCAAAATTTACAGATATAGTAAAAGTCGACGAGGAGAGCGTTGTACAAAGTTTTGGGAAGATTGGTGAAAAAATGCTCTTGCAATGGCTCCAGAAGTGAAAATCGGGCGATATACATCTATGACAGCTATATCTAAATCTGAACCGATTTCTATGAAATTCATCTATAATGTCGAAAGGCAAAAGAAAATTCTTCCTGCCATATTTCGAGAGAATCGATTAACAAATGGCCATTTGATTGCAATGTTACTGCAAATCGAACGAGAATATATATATGAGAGCTGCGTCTAAATCTGAACCGATTTCGACTTAACTCTATAGACATTGTGGAAGTCGTCGGGGAAAGCGTTGTACAAAGTTTTGGGATGATTGGTCAAGAAATGAGCTTGCAGTAGCTCTGGGAGTGAAAATCGGGCGATATATATATAGGACAGCTATGTCTAAATCTGAACCGATGTTTATGAAATTCACCACAAAAATCAAGAGTTAGGAGAAAATCCTACGTACCAAAGTTCAAGATAATCGGTTAACAAATCACCAATTTATTGCATGATTAATGATTAACGAATATATATATGGCAGCTATATCCAAATCTGAACCGATTTTTTCCAATTTCAATAGGCTTCGTCTCTGGGATGAAAAACATGTCTGTACCAAATTTGAAGACGATCAGATAAAAATTGCCACCTGTAGTTTGTACACAAATTAATATGGACAGACGGACAGACAGACAAACAGACGGACATAGCTGAATCGAATCAGAAAGTGATTCTGAGTTGATCGATGTACATATCAATGGGTCTATCTCTCTTCCTTCAGAATGGTACAAACAACTACCCTGTACCACAATAGTGGTGTAGAGTATAAAAATAGAAATATTGAGCTGAGACCATGCAAGGATTTTTTTTATACCCACCACCGAAGGATGAGGGTATATTCATTTTGTCATTCCGTTTGCAACACATCGAAATATCCATTTCCGACCCTATAAAATATATATATATTTTTGATCAGCGTAAAAATCTAAGACGATCTAGACATGTCCGTTCGTCTGTCCGTCTGTCTGTTGAAATCACGCTACAGTCTTTAAAAATAGAGATATTGAGCTGAAATTTTGCACAGATTCTTTTTTTGTCCATAAGCAGGTTAAGTCCGAAGATGGGCTATATCGGACTATATCTTCATATAGCCCCCATATAGACCAATCCGTCGATTTAGGGTCCTAGGCCCATAAAAGCCACATTTATTATCCGATTTTGTTGAAATTTGGGGCAGTGAGTTGTGTTAGGCCCCTCGACATCCTTCGTAAATTTGGTTCAGATCGGTCCATATTTGGATATAGCTGCCATATAGACCGATCCTCAGATTTAGGGTCTTAGGCCCATAAAAGCCACATTTATTATCCGATTTCGCTGAAATTTGGGACAGTGAGTTGCCTTAGGCCCTTCGACTTCCTTCGATAAATTGGCTCAGATCGGTTCAGATTTGGATATAGCTGCCATATAGACCGATCCTCCGGTTAAGGGTCATAGGCCCACAAAAGCCACATTTATTATCCGATTTTGATGAAATTCGGGACAGTGAATTATGTAAGGCCCATCGACATCCTTCGTTAATTTGGCTCAGATCGGTCCATATTTGGATATAGCTGCCATATAGATTGATCCTGCGATTTATGATGTAAGCCCCATAAAAGCCACATTCATTATCCGATTTTGCTGAAATTTGGGACAGTGAGTTGTGTTAGGTCCTTTGACATATTTCTGCAATTTGGTCCAGATCGGTTCAGATTTGGATATAGCTGCCATATAGACCGATTTCTAAATTTATGGTTTTGGGCCCATAAAATGCTCATGTATTACCCGATGTCGCCGAAATTTGGAACTGTGAGTTAAGTTAAGCCCCTTGACATACTTCTGCAATATCGCACAGATCGGTCCAGATTTGCATATAGCTGCCATATAGACCGATCTCTCGATTTAAGGTTTAGGGCCCATAAAAGAGGCATTTATTGTCCGATTTCACCGAAATTTGGGACAGTGCTTTGTGTTAGGCTTTTCGACATGTTTATGCAACTTGCAACCAAAATCGGTCCAGATTTGGATATAGCTGCCATGTAGACCGATATCTCGATTTAAAGTCTTGGCCCCATAAAAGGCGCGTTTATGATCCGATTTCACTAAAATTTGACACAGTGACTTATGTTCGGCTTTTCGACATCCGTGTCGTATATAGTTCAGATCGGTATGAGGTATAAGAGTATAAGGTATGAAATTTTTACCGAATTTTGATGAAAGGTGGTTTACATATATACCCGAGGTGGTGGGTATCCAAACGCCTTTTTACTTGTTTTTTCTCCATAGACTAGTTGAGTTCCAAGATGGACTACATTGATTCTTGATGGATCCCCCATAAACCGAGCTCCGGCAAGGGCAAGGGCATATAAAAGATGAATTTATTATCCGATTTCGCTAAAACTTGGCACAGAGAGCATGTTTCACCGGATTGTGACGAAAGATGTTTAATATAGCGGGTATCCAATGTCCGGTTCGGTCAAACTTACTGTCTTTTAACTGGTTTTAATTGTACCTCACATAACCTTCAACGAGAGAAACTTGTCACCCTTGTCAACAGCAATTAAAACAAATCTTTCATTCTATGCTTGTTGGTTGTTGTTTCTCACTACTTAAGCTGTCATGCTGCGAAATGTTTAATCACTCACGTGCAGACATCCAGCTCTCTGTGGCTTTGAAATTTCTGTTGAAACCAATTTCATTTCATATCACTTCTTTTTTTCTTCTTTGATAAATTTGTATACTCTTTAAGCAAACGACACGAACTCAGGCGTTTTAGTTTTTATACCCTACACCACAACTGTGGTACAGGGAATTATAACTTAGCGAATTTGTTTGTAACACCCAAAAGAGAGGGAGATGGACCCATTGATAAGTATTATACCGATCGACTCAGAATCACTTTCGGATTCGATTTATCTGTGTCTGTCTGTCTGTCCATGTTAATTTGTGTACAAACTACAGGTTGCAATTTTCATCCGATCGTCTTCAAATTTGGTACGGAATGTTTCTCGGTCTAGAGACGAAGCTTATTGAAATTGGAAAATATCGGTTCAGATATAGCTCCCATATATATGGTCGTACGATTTGCAGTTATAATGCAACAAAAATGATAACTTGTTAACCGATTCTCGAAATTTGGCAGGAAGGACTTTTTTGTGACTCTCTACGTTACTGGTGAATTTCATAGAAATCGGTTCAGATTTAGATATAGCTCTATATATATATATATATATATAAGCGCAGCAAGCGCATTTATTGACCTATCTTTCGAAGACTTTGCACTACGCTTTACTCGACGACTTCGACAATATCTTTAAAGTTTGCTCAACATCGGTTAAGATTTAGATATAGCTCCAATATATATCTTCCTCCGATTTTCAGAAATATTTCTATAAAACGCTCATTTGGTAACAGATTCTCTCAAAATTTGGCAAAAAGGTTTTTCTTGTGTCTTCTAATATAGCTGGTGAATTTCATAAAAATCGGTTCAGATTCATATATAGCTGCCATATATGCATTTCGGCCGATTTTCACTTCTAGGGTCACTGCAAGCGCATTATTGACCAATTTTGCCAAAATTATGCACAACTCTTTCCTCGATGCCGATACCACAATATCCAGGAAGTTTGGGCAAATTCGGTTCACATTTCACATTTAATTCCCACATATATGTTCGTTCGATTTAGACTAATTTGCAATAATGTCATATGTCAGCCGTATTTATTACAGTTTGAACACATTTGCTCGAAATTTGATATGGTTTGTTAATAACCCATCTGAAAACAGCAGCCAAGGTCCATCAAAATTACTTCAGAATTAGATATAGAACCCTTTTTGTAGCTATAGTGTAGGCGTAGGGTATTATAAAGTCGTCACCGCCCGACTTTTGCCTTTCCTTACTGGGTTTCTTTGTTTAATTGAAAAATGATTGGTGTTTGAATTTGTCAATTGCAATTAAATGCCTCAGGAAAAGAATGCGCAGAATTTTTTATAGCATATAGAGGGTAATACGGCAAACACTGAAATTAGGAAATTTAAAACACTTATAAAGGAAAATTTGAGCATTAGCATATTTTTGTCAAACATTTTTTTTTCTTTTTTAATGTAAAAATTTAATACAATTTTGTGAAAAATGTGAAGTGGAGTTGCTTTCTTTCTTGCTGTGATACAAAAGAAAATTCCCTTTAGACCATATTTTCGGCCTAAAAGGCATGCCTATTTCAGTGATTCACAGATACCAAGCGATGAGAACAAGGCATGTGTCCAGTTTGACAAATCCTATTGATGAGTCTGATTGATGTCAGACAAAATCGCGATATAGGAAAACCGTTCATGCTATTAGGTAAGGTTAAGTTGAAAAGAGGGTGCGGAAGATAATCGGCCCCATGCCTATATGGACATGCATCTAAGCCAGTAATCGGCTTGTTGTGCGCTCTAACTAAAACAAGTAAGAGCGTGCTAAGTTCGGCTGAGCCGAATCTTATATACCCTCCACCATTGATCGCATTTGTCGAGTTCTATGCGCGGTATCTCTTTTTAGACAAACATAGAATATTGAATAAGAACTGTTATGCTATTGGAGCTATATCAAGTTCTAGTCCGATTCGGACCATAAATGAATGCTGATTGACATTGTAGAAGTCATTGTGTTATATACCAGTTCCTTCGGATAAGAATTGCGCCTTGTAGGGGCTCAAGAAGCAAAATCGGGAGATCGGTTTATATGGGAGCTGTATCAAGCTATTGACCGATTCAGACCATACTAAAAACGTATTTTGAAGGTCATGAGAGAAGCCCTTGTACCAAATTTCAGCCAAATCGGATGCGAATTGCGCCCTCTAGAGGTTCAAGAAGTCAAAATCCCAGATTGGTTTATATGGCAGCTATATCAGATTCTATATCGATTTACGCCATACTTAGCACAGTTATTGGAAGTCATAACAAAACACCTCATGCAAAATTTCAGCCAAATCGGATGAGAATTGCGCGGTCAATTGGCTCAAGAAATCAAGATCCAAGATCGGTTAATATGACAGCTATACCAGATTATGAACCGATTTGAATCATACTTAGTACAGTTGTTGGAAGTTATAACAAAACACTACGTGCAAAATTTCAGTTAAATCAGACGACAATTGTGCCCTCTAGAGGCTCAAGAAGTCAAGACCCCAGATCGGTTATATGGCAGCTATATCAAAATATGGACCGATTTAAACAATACTTAGCGTAGTTGATACCAAAACACTACGTACAAAATTTTAATAAAATCGGATAAGAATTGCGCCCTCGAGGGGCTCAAGAAGTCAAGATCCAAGATCGGTTTATAAGGCAGCTATATCAGATTATATACCGATTTGAACCATACTTGGCACAGTTGTTAGATATCATAACAAAACACGTCGTGCGAAATTTCATTCAAATCGGATAAGAATTGTGCACTCTAGAGGCTCAAGAAGTCAAGACCCAAGATCGGTTTATATGGCAGCTATATCAGGTTATGGACCGATTTGAACCATACTTGGCACAGTTGTTGGATATCATAACAAACCACGTAGTGCAAAATTTCATGCCAATCGGATAAGAATTGCGCACTCTAGAGGCTCAAGAAGTCAAGATCCCAGATCGGTTTATATGACAGCTATATAAGGTTATTAACCGATTTGAACCATACTTGCCAAAGTTGTTTGATATCATAACAAAATACTTCGTGCAAAATTTCATTCCAATCGGATAAGAATTGCGCACTCTAGAGGCTCAAGAAGTCAAGACCCAAGATCGGTTTATATGGCAGCTATATCAGATTATAGACCGATTTGAACCATACTTTGCACACTTGTTGGATATCATAACAAAACACGTGGTGCAAAATTTCGTGCCAATCGGATAAGAATTGCGCACTCTAGGGTCTCAAGAAGTCAAGACCCAAGATCGGTTTATATGGCAGCTATATCAGATTATGGACCGATTTGAACCATACTTGGCACAGTTGTTGGATATAATAACAAAACACGTCTTGCAAAATTTCATCTTAATCGGATAAGAATTGCGCACTGTAGAGACTCAAAAATCAAGACCCAAGATCGGTTTATATGCAGCTATATCAAAACATGGACCGATATGGCCCATTTACGATACCAACTGACCTACACCAACAAGAAGTATTTGTGCAAAATTTCAAGCGGCTAGCTTTACTTTGTACTTGGTACAGTTGATGGAAGTTATAAAAAAACACTACATGTAAAATTTCAGCCAAATTGGACAAAAATTGCGGCTTCCAGGGGCTCAAGAAGAGATCGGTTCATATGGGAGCTATATCTAAATCTGAACCAATATAGCCCAATTGCAATCCCCAACGACCTACATCAATACTAAGTATCAACCGGCTAGCTTATGCGTTCAATGATTTCGTCAGACGGACGGACGGGCTTGGCTAGATCGAATCAGAATGTCGAGACGATCCAGAATATATATATATACTTTATGGGATTCCAGATCAATATTTCGAGGTGTTACAAACGGAACGACTAGATTAGTATATCCCCATTCTTTAATGGTGGGTTTAAAAAAGGTAACCTGGAAAAAGAAAATCTAAGTAAGGAATTCCGTGCTACTTACATATGTTATCACTTGCCGCACCGATTTTACATAAGTGAGCTCGTAGTCCAATGTTTCTCTTTATGATACCAATAGCTATGCTGACCTCTTTCTTACTTCCTTTAAGTAATAGCATCGTCTTCTCACGATCTGGATCTCCCCATGGGATTTTCGTCGTCCTACCGACCCTCTCGCTGTTCCACAGGGATGCATGCGCATTCGTCGCCCATGCCCTTGGACTGTGTCGACCCCAAAGGCCTCGTATTATCCAAGTTTATTGACGGCAGTTCTTTGGGCTTCTACGCTATGACCCGACACCCAAACGATGCTGATTGTGCCATCTTCAGAGAAGGCGTTAATCTCTTTCTTACACTGCAAAACAGTTCGTGACCTTACCGTCCTGGTTGTTATTGCCCTTAAGGCAATTTTACTGTACGTAAAGATGTTCACACTCAACGTCCTCACGTTTACCACCTCACGCATTCCGTGATCGCCCGGATCTCCGCCTGAAGGACTGCTTTATGGTAAGGCAGCATAAAAAGATCCAGTCCATGGGTTATCAATGTAGACCTCTAGGCCCACTCTGTCCAATTTAATGCTTGAAGATTATTGCATGCAACTGTTGACCGTGACTGCCTCTCAAATGGTCCATCCGATTAGTTCATAATAAATGCTTCAATGTTGTCCTCCAATGAGTCAATTGAAGCGGGCTTGTCTCTATAGACATGAGCTTTAACATAGCCCCACAAAAAAAGACTAAAGGCGTTAAATCGCACGAGCTAGGCGGCCAATTGACCGGTCCCGAAAGTGAAATCAAATGTTCACCGAACTCACCCTTCAATAAGTCCATGGTTACGCGTGCTGTGTCGCATGTGACACCGTCTTGTTGAAACCACGTGTCATGCAAATTAAGCCCTTGCTTTTTGGGCAAAAAAAAGTTGAATATCATCTAACGATAGAGCTCACCATTTACATTATCTTTGAAGAAGTACGGTCCAATGATGGCACCAGCCCATACACCGCACCAAACTGTGACTCTTTCTGGATTCATTGGTAGCTCTTGTAATGCTTTTGGCTGATCATTACTCCAAAATTTACATTTCTGCTTATTTAAGTACTCATTGAGCCAAAAATGAGCTTCGTCGCTCAATGGAAAAAGCATGCGACGAACTATCTTAACAGAGCACCCATTTTGATAATAAAAATCAATCATTTGCAAGCGTTATTCGTTTGTAAGACGATTCATGGTAAAATAATGGACCAAACTGATGATGTTTGACAGTGAAACAAAACACGAAACGAAGACAACATTGAAGCATTTTGTCTGATAATACCGGCCGAAATGTTGGAATGAGTATGCCAAAATTGGACTGAGCGTATGGACCATTTGAGGCGCATTCAATGTCATCATTTGCATGTAATAATCTTTCAACATTAAATTAAATGGATCGTACTATCGATTCAGAAAAAAAATTCATGCATTTTTTGTGTATTTTATTACAAAATCATCCTTTAGAAGTGAAAATCGGTCGATATGCATATATGGCAGCTATATCTAAATCTGGACCGATTTCTATGAAATTCACTAGTAATATGACGATTCACAAAAAAATACTTCCAAAAAAATTTGAGAGAGTCGGTTAACGAGTGAGCATTTAATTGCAATATTTCTCAAAATCGAACGAACATATATGGGAGCTATGTCTAAATCTGAACCGATATCAACCAAACTCTATAGGTATTGTACAATAGAAATCGTCGAGGAAAGTGTTGTACGAAATTTTGGATAGATTGGTCAATAAATGCGATTCAAGTGGACTCAGGAGTAAAAATCGGGCGATATACATATATGGCAGCTATATCTAAATCTGAAGCGATTTCTATGAAATTCGCCAGCATCGTCAAGAGTTAAGTCCGATCTGCCAATTTTCGATAGAATCGGTTAACAATTTACCAAATTTATTGCAATATTAGCCCAAATCGGACAAACATATATATGGGGGCTATATCCAAATCTGAACCGATATTTTTCCAATTTCAATAGGCTTCGCCTTAGCGCCAAAAAAATGATGTGCCAAATTTAAAGACGACCCGATGAAAATTTCTACCTGTAGTTTGTACTAACTTCTTCTAAATTACTTATACCCTACACCACCACTGTGGTGCAGAAAAAAGAGTACACCCTTCGATAAGTATACCGATCGGAATCACTTTCTGACTCGATTAAGCAATGCCCGTCCGTCTGAATGTCGAAAGCACGCTAACTTCCGAAGGAGTAAAGCTAGCCGCTTGAAATTTTGCACAAGTACTTCTTATTAGGGTAGGTCAGTTGGTATTGTAAATGGGCCATATCGGTCCATGTTTTGATATAGCTGCCATATCAACCGATCTTGGGTCTTGACTTCCTGAGCCTCTAGAGTGTGCAATTCTTACCCAATTAGAATGGAATTTTGCACGACGTGTTTTGTTATGATATCCAACAACTGTGCTAGGTATGGTTCAAATCGGTTCATGTTGTGATATAGCTGCCATATAAACCGATCTTGGGTCTTGACTTCTTGAGCCTCTAGAGTGCGCAAATCTTATCCGATTGGAATGAAATTTTGCAAGACGTATTTTGTTATGATATCCAATATATGTGCTAAGTGTGGTTCAATTCGGTCCATAACCTGATATAGCTGCCATACAAACCGATCTTGGGTCTTGACTTCTTGAGCCTCTAGAGTGTGGAATTCTTATCCAATTGGAATGGAATTTTGCACGACGTGTTTTGTTATGATATCCAACAACTGTGCCGAGTATGGTTCAAATCGGTCCATAACCTGATATAGCTGCCATATCAACCGATCTTGGGTCTTGACTTCTTGAGTCTCTAGAGTGCGCAATTCTTACCCGATTGGAATGAAATTTTGCAAGACGTATTTTGTTATGATATCCAATATATGTGCTAAATGTGGTTCAATTCGGTTCATAACCTGATATAGCTGCCATACAAACCGATCTTGGGTCTTGACTTCTTGAGCCTCTAGAGTGCGCAATTCTTATCCGATTGGAATGAAATTTTGCACGACGTGTTTTGTTATGATATCCAACAACTGTGCGAAGTATGGTTCAAATCGGTCCATAACCTGATATAGCTGCCATATCAACCGATCTTGGGTCTTGACTTCTTGAGCCTCTAGAAGTCGCAATTATTATCCGATTTGCCTGAAATTATGTATTACGGATCCTCTCATGACCATCAACATACGTGTATATTATGATCTGAATCGGTCTATAGCCCGATACAGCTCCCATATAAATCGATCTCTCTATTTTACTTCTTGAGCCCCCAAATTGCGCAATTTCTATTCGAATTGGCTGACAGTTTACACAGGTCTCCAACATGTAATAATATAATAATAGCAGAGCAAATCTTTTCTTATATCCTTTTTTGCCTAAGAAGAGATGCAGGGAGAAGAACTCGGCAAATGCGATCCATGGTGGAGGGTATGTAAGATTCGGCCCGGCCGAACTTAGCACGCTTTTACTTGTTAAATTTTACGGATGGTGCGCAGAATGGTCTCGTAGTTAAAATATGGTGAGAGGTGAGGGTAAGCCGATCCTCACCCTCTCTAATCTTAAAAAACGACAGACTTCGGAGTGGAGTGGAGCGGCTATGCGATAGTAGGCGATGAGAGACTATACCATCGAGGTATAGTTGAGGCGACAATAGGAAACCTGCAAAGAATGGAAGAGGTTTCCAATCGGATACCTGTGAAGACTTTGAGGTTGAGATTTCAAATCTCAAAATTTCACTATTTGAGTTATGACCTTCTTGCTGCTTTAAATCAGTGTTTTTTTTTGCAATACGCTTTGTTTTTGTTCTTAAAAAAATCTACTTATTTATTTATTTAATGTTTATCTATTTTGTTTGCAATGGGTTAGCGTTGTAGTTGTTGTTGCTATCTCTTTTGTGTTTTGCAAACAAATTTCACCTTAGAAGTTTTCTTGGCTTTTTTTTTCTTGTATTGTTGTTTTTGCTATCATAGCATTTCAAAATTGGTTTAATTGTTATTTTTAGAATTTACGTATGATTTCAAAGAATTTCATCTTTGAAACGTTTTTAATTCGTCTTTGGTATTTTTTAGACCAAACTAGAAACCCCCCTTCCCAAAAACAACAAAACAGACAGAAGAAAATCATCATAAAGTATAAAAAATGAGATAAACAAAACGACATTATATTATTGCGCTTGAGCTCATTCGAATGCATTTGTTTACTTTTTTTGTACTTTTTGTCTTGGATTTGGATAAAAAATTTAAATGACTGACTTATGGTATATGGGTGAAAATGCGTAGCATATAAAGCAATTATTTGGGGGGAACATTTTGTTTAGTCAAATAACGACGACGTATTAATTGTGAAAATATGCAGAGGAGATTTTTGAACAAAACTAGGTGAGTATTTCAAATTTTGAAAACAGTTTCCTATGGAAATGAAATTTTAACGAAATTTCCTACATAAATTGAATTTTGAAAACATTTTTAAAAATGAAAATTTGAGAACATTTTCTTATGGAAATGTTGATGAAATTTCCTATAGAAATAAAATTTTGCCTAAATTTCCTAATGAATGAAAGAGAAAATAGTCTGCTGATATCCGCAAACACTGTCTGCTGATATTAAATTAAAAATTTTGAAATTTTTCATTGATTCCATAAAAAATTGTTGAACTTGTCAACAGCAATTAAGGCGTTTGCCATATATTAATAACACAATTTGCCAGTTTTAGCCGTTTTAATAGCCACCACAATGGGATGGGGGGTGTACTAACCTATTGACGTAAATCGTTGTAAATGAAACATATCGGTTCAGATGTTGACGTAGTTCGACCATATCGCTAAAGTCTGGCGGATTGTAGCAGACGGAAAATCCTCATGCCACAATCGAGACAGGAGGGGAAGACATCGAAATGGGACCCGACAAGCCCTGTTTGGATGGTTCATCCAGTTGGACTGGGCTCAAGGTGTGCGCCAGCGGGGAACTTCGACGTCAGCTGCTAGTGAAGCATCTAAGAAGAAATCGTCCACACCGCAAGTGTCAAGTGTCCTGGGGAAGAATGGTTTCATTGCTTTCTTACCTGCCTCTGGATGCATACGGAAGCTCCTCATGACAAGATCTAACGAATCTTGTGAGTACGAACTCCTAGCGGAATCAGTGGTGGATGTTCTGAATCCTGACTATAGTCCGGTTTCTACAGATAAATCTCTATCATTGTAAGGCCGCTTCGGTGGCACTAAAGGTCCTAAGAATTTCGGGATTTAAACTACTCAAGGGTACGAAGAATGGGAGACACAGAGCTTGTATCTTGCAAAGAGTTGTCTAAATGTTTTTCTTCTTCCGTCGCTAAACACCGAAGATTCAGTAGAAGCCAATCTTGAAATAAATAAGTCTCATTACTGGCTGTCTGCCCCATTTATGGCGATTTAGAGATGCCGCCTTCAAGCCTTACGTTGCTGATTGAAGCCGCTGCTGCAGGGAAGAAGACCTCATTATAGGAAGTGAAGCTAATGCATATCACCAGACATTGGCATCACAACATGGATTTCGAAAACTGCATAGCACAACAACTGCTTTGTATGCCATCACCGCACACATTTACCGTGGCTTCAATTAGCTCTGGACCTATCGAAGGCATCCGACTCGGTCGGCCATGCCAAACTTTTTGAGGATATCGCCAACACGCCCCTCCAGCCAGGCCTGAAACGCTGGGTCGTGAATTATCTGTGTGGACGCCAGTCATTTATGGAATTTAGGGATAAGAAATCGAAGCACTGTATAGTGAAACAGGGAGTTTCCCAAGGCGGGGTGATATCTCCGGCACTGTTTAACCTCTACATATCCTCCATTTCACCCCCTCCAGACGGCATAGAGATTGTATCATATGCGGACGATTGTACGATCATGGCATCAGGCCCCCACCGATTATTGACATCTGCGATAGGTTGAACGTCTACCTCAACGAACTTGCTTCATAATTCGCTGTAAGAAATCTGAAGATATCTGCCACCAAATCTTCAGCCACATTGTTCACTACAAATACGCGTGAGCTGACTGTGATGATCGTTGGAGAAATGATTAAAAATACTTGGCGTCACATATGACAGCTCTTACACATTCTCCCCATATGCCACAGCAATTGGCGATAAAGTCAAAAGTAGAAACAAGGTCCTCAAGTCACTTGCCGGCAGCACTTAGGGCGCAGACAAGGAAACCTTGTTGAGCACGTACTAAGCAATTGACCGGTCTGTGGTAAGTTATGCAGCGCCAGTGTGGTCTCATCAGCTTTGTGACACGCGGTGGAATAATATTCAGATCTGTCAGAATGCCGCCCTCCGAACCGCGAAGAGCTGTCTCCTCAGTTCTCAAGTGGATCACCACTACCAATGCGAAGACATAACTACATGCTGTCTAAGCAATACCTTTTGGGCTGTTATAACAGAGACCATCCAAATCATCATCTTGTGGATAGATATCCACCAACCAGATGCCTTAAGGTAGATCTACATGATCTAGAGCGTGAGATTCAGCGCTACAAGAGTGAACCTCTAGATCAAGCGTCATATCAAGCAGGTCTAGACAACATTCATGCAGACACGTTAGCAGATGCGGTAAATAGCTACTGGGTGAATGTAGTAGGGAAAAGATCCCTGGAGATCGCCTATCGCGGCAGCAGCATGCATATAAAAAAGGCCAAGTCCGTCTATAATCTGATATACAGATCCCATATAAACCAATCTCTTGACGAGACTTCTTGAGCCCCTGGGAGCAGAAATTTTTGTCCAATTTTGCTTTTTGCCTGTAGCGTTGAGTTAAAACTTTCAACAACTGTGGTACGTACGGTCCAAATCGGTCGATTACCTGATATAGCTCCCACATAAACCGATCTCCCGATTTGATTTCTTGAGCCCCTGGAAGCCGCAATTTTCAACCGATTCGGCTGAAATTTTTATACCCTCCACCAAAAGATGGGGGATATACTAATTTCGTCATTCTGTTTGTAAATACTCGAAATATTCGTCTTAGACCCCATAAAGTATATATATTCTTGATCGTCGTGAAATTTTATGTCGATCTAGCCATGTCCGTCCGTCCGTCCGTCCACCTGTCTGTCGAAAGCACGCTAACTTCCGAAGGAGTAGAGCTAGCCGCTTGAAATTTTGCACAAAAACTTCTTATTAGTGTAGGTCGGTTGGTATTGTAAATGGGCCATATCGGTCTATGTTTTGATATATCTGCCATATAAACCGATCTTGGGTCTTGACTTCTTGAGCCTCTAGAGTGCGCAATTCTTACCCGATTGGGATGAAATTTTGCACTACGTGTTTCGTTATGATATCCAACAATTGTGCCAAGTATGGTTCAAATCGGTTTATAACCTGATATAGCTGCCATATAAACCGATCTTGGGTCTTGACTTCTTGAGTCTCTAGAGTGCGCAATTCTTATCCGATTGGAATGAAATTTTGCACTACGTGTTTTGTTATGATATCCAACAACTATGTCAAGTATGGTTTAAATCGGTCTATAACCTGATATAGCTGTCATATAAACCGATCTTGGGTCTTGACTTCTTGAGCCTCTAGAGTGCGCAATTCTTATCCGATTGGAATGCAATTTTGCACGACGTGTTTCGTTATGGTATCCAACAACTGTGTCAAGTATGGTTCAAATCGGTCTATAACCTTATATAGCTGTCATATAAACCGATCTTGGGTCTTGACTTCTTGAGCCTCTAGACGGCGCAATTCTTTTCCAATTTGAATGAATTTTGTTACGTAGTATTTTGTTATGATATCCAACAACTGTGCCAAATATGGTTCAAATCGGTTCATAACCTAATATAGCTGTCATATAAACCGATCTGGGGTCTTGACTTCTTGAGCCTCTAGAGTGCGCAATTCTTATCCGATTGGAATGAACTTTTTCACGACGTGTTTCGTTATTATATCCAACAACTGTGCCAAGTATGGTTCAAATCGGTCCATAACCTGATATAGCTGCCATATAAACCGATCTGGGATCTTGACTTCTTGAGCCTCCTCGGTCTATAGCCCGATACAGCTCCCATATAAATCGATCTCCCTATTTTACTTCTTGAGCCCACAAAGAGCGCAATTCTTATTCGAATTGGCTGACATTTTACACAGGTCTCCAACATATAATTTTATTGTGGTCCAAACCGGACCATATCTTAATATCGCTCTAATAGCAGAGCAAATCTTTTCTTATATCCTTTTTTTTGCCTAAGAAGAGATGCCGGGAAAAGAACTCGACAAATGCGATCCATGGTGGAGGGTATATAAGATTCGCCCCGGCCGAACTTAGCACGCTTTTACTTGTTCATGCACTGTTCTGTTACGACTTTCAATAACTGTGCATAATACGATTCAAATCGGTGTATAACCTGATATAGCTCAGCGATTCTCATGAAATTTTGCACTATTGATTCTCTTATAAGTATCGAAATTATTGGAGGATTTTAAAGATATCGGCTCCGATTTGCATATAGCTCCCATAAATGTTTGTCCAATTTCGACTAGTATTGCAATAATTTGGTCTTTTGTTTAATCGATTGTCTGAATTTTTGATCGTGGCTATTTTTTGAGTTCCAACTACCGTGTTGCAGCTTCTATATCCATGGTGTCCAAACATAAAGCTCTTTTATCTTTTTATTCCTTTCATGAAATGTCTTTATCTTTTTACTAAGGCTTTTGTTTTCTTTCCATTTAAAGCCAGATATCCGGTCTGATGAAATATATGGAAAAACGTTTTGTGGATTTTTCTCAATGAAAACACAAAACAACGTCATCCTTGTGACGTTGCCATAGAAGAATTTCGCAATATCTTACAACAGTCTGCGCAAGCCTTTTGGTATTTTAAAAGACCACCACTTGAGATGATAGGCGTATAGAAAATGTTATAAATAAAGACTGGGTAAAGAAAAATTCATTCAGGAACCAGAGGCAAGAAAATGCACCATTGAAATAAAAAATCGTATCGTATGAAGGTCAATCAAGCTTATAAAGGCGCTGAAAACAAAAGTGATCTAAAACTATGTATAGCAAAAAAAAAAAAAAAAAAAACATATAGCACGCATAAAATTCACAGCTTCTCACAAACGGTAAAAAATACGCAATCTAGCCTATCTACACCTAGCGAAAAGTTGATACAAGAAGTACTCATTTTTGGAACCATACGGTATTAATTGTAAAGCAACACTGTATGATACGAACACAATATCGGATGACATGGATGAATCATAAAATGATTAGTACCGCAGGCATAAAATTCACAGCTTCTCACAAAAGGTAAAAAATACGCAATCTAGCCTATCTACACCTAGCGAAAAGTTGATACAAGAAGTACTAATTTTAATACCATACGGTATTAATTGTTAAGCAACACTGTATGATACGAACACAATATCGGATGGCATGGATGAATCATAAAATGATTAGTACCGTTTGGTACTAGCCTTATTACCGAGCTAGTATTGGTTTTAATACCAATCCGATATTGGTTTCAGCACCCGACCGTTATTGGTTTTAGTACCGAAGGTTATTGATTATTCCACCCCCTAATAAACCAAAAACAAGTAAGAGCGTGCTGAGTTCGGCCGGGCCGAATCTTATATACCCTCCACCATGGATCGCATTTGTCGATTTCTTTGCGCGGCATCTCTTTTTAGGCATACAACGAATAATGGATAAAAATTGTTATGCTATCGGAGATATATCAACTTATAGTCCGATTCGCACCATAAGTGAGTTGAGTGTCGAAGGCCATAGTAGTTGTCATTGGGTAATATATCAGTCAGCCTTGTAGGGGTTCAAGAAGCATAAACGGAAGATCGCTTAATATGGGAGCTGTATTAGGCTATAGATCGATTAAGACCATATTGAACATGTATGGTAAAGGTCACGGTAAAAGCCGTTGTAACAAATTTCAGCAGAATCGAATAAGAATTGCTGCCTCTAGAGGCTTAAGAAGTCAAGATCCCAGAGCAGTTTATATGACAAGCTATATCAAGTTATAGACATATTAAAACCATACTCGATACAGTTGTTGGAAGTAAGCAAATAAGTTCGTGCAAAATTTCACCCCAATCGGATAAGAATTGCGCCCTCTAGTGGCTCAAGAAGTCAAAACCCAATGTCGGTTTATATGGTAGCTATATCAAAACATGACCCATTTACAATCCCAACCTAAATACACTAATAAGAAGTGTTTGTGCAAAATTTCAAGCATCTAGCTTGACTTCTTCGAAAGTTTGCGTGCTTTCGACAGACGGACGATCAAGTATACATATATTGGGTTGCCCAAAAAGTAAGTGCGGATTTTTTAAAAGAAAGTAAATGCATTTTTAATAAAACTTAGAATGAACTTTAATCAAATATACTTTTTTTACACTTTCTTTCTAAAGCAAGCTAAAAGTAACAGCTGATAACTGACAGAAGAAAGAATGCAATTACAGAGTCACAAGCTGTGAAAAAATTTGTCAACGCGGACTATATGAAAAATCCGCAATTACTTTTTGGGCAACCCAATACATTATGGAGTCAATTGGCAGGACGAAATTAGAATATCCCCCATCCTATTGGAGGGTAAAAAAAATCCATCGTCATCTTTGTATCAGTACGTAAAATTTACATAAACCTTTAGCGAAGGCAATTTCCGATATGTCATATATTGGGTTGCCCAAAAAGTAATTGTCGGTAATATAGTAGTAATATAGTCGGCGTTGACAAATTTTTTCAACGGCTTGTGACTCTGTAATTGCATTCTTTCTTCTGTCAATTATCAGCTGTTACTTTTAGCTTGCTTTAGAAAAAAAGTGCGCGAAATTTTGTTAACATTTGTTTGTTTGGCGTCAATTTTAATATGGCTACCACATGTATTGAAAGAAATTCATTTAACAAACCGAAACAACGCTTGTGATATGCACCTTAAACGCAATGAATTCGATCCGTTTTTAAAACGAATCATAACTGGAGATGAAAAATGGATTGTTTACAACAACGTTAGTCGAAAACGATCATGGTCCAAGCATGGTGAACCAGCTCAAACCACTTCAAAGGTGGTGATATCCACCAAAAGAAGGTTATGTTGTGTGTTTGGTTGGGATTGGAAGGGTGTGGTATATTTTGAGCTGCTTCCAAGGAACCAAACGATTAATTCGGATGTTTACTGTCAACAATTGGACAAATTGAATACAGCCATCAAGGAGAAGCGACCAGAATTGGTCAATCGTAAAGGTGTCATATTCCACCAGGACAACGCTAGACCGCACACATCTTTGGTCACTCGCCAAAAAACGGAGTGAGCTTGGCTGGGAACTTTTGATGCATCCACCATATAGCCCTGACCTTGCACCATCAGACTACCATTTATTTCGATCTTTGCAGAACTCCTTAAATGGTAAAACTTTCGGCAATGATGAGGCTATAAAATCGCACTTGGTTCAGTTTTTTGCAGATAAAGGCCAGCAGTTCTATGAGCGTGGAATACTAAATTTGCCAGGAAGATGGCAAAAGGTTATCGAACAAAATGGCAATTATATATTTGATTAAAGTTCATTCTAAGTTTTATTATAAATGCATTTACTTTCTTTTCTCTTCTTCTCTTCTTTTTCTCCTCAAAAATATAGAAAATAAAGGATTTTTTAGCCATAGTAGACAAAATGGCAACAAACATAGTATTTGCATACTGAATTTATTTTTATTTTGGTTCTCTTAGTTCCCCATTGGCAAAAGATGTGCAGTGTTGTATAGCTCTAATCATTACATGACAAATAATTTAGTCTAAATATCTTTATTTCTATCCATTGCTTGGCTGAGTGAGCCATAAATTGTTTTATACCCTCCACCATAAGATGGGGGGTATACTAATTTCGTCATTCTGTTTGTAACTACTCGAAATATTCGTCTGAGACCCCATAAAGTATATATATTCTTGATCGTCGTGACATTTTATGTAGATCTAGCCATGTCCGTCCGTCTGTCCGTCCGTCCGTCCGTCCGTCCGTCCGTCTGTCCGTCCGTCCGTCCGTCCGTCTGTCCGTCCGTCCGTCCGTCTGTCTGTCGAAAGCACGCTAACTTCCGAAGGAGTAAAGCTAGCCGCTTGAAATTTTGCACAAATACTTCTTATCAGTGTAGGTCAGTTGGTATTGTAAATGGGCTATATCGGTCCATGTTTTGATATAGCTGCCATATAAACCGATCTTGGGTCTTGACTTCTTGAGCCTCTAGAGTGCGCATTTCTTGTCCGATTGGAATGAAATTTTGCACGACGTGTTTTGTTATAACATCCACCAACTGTGCCGAGTATGGTTCAAATCAGTCCATAACCTGATATAGCTGCCATATAAACCGATCTGGGGTCTTGACTTCTTGAGCCTCTAGAGTTAGCAATTCTTATCCGATTGGAATGAAATTTTGCACGAAGTGTTTTGCTATTATATCAAACAACTTTGCCAAGTATGGTTCAAATCGGCCCATAACCTGATATAGCTGCCATATAAACCGATCTTGGGTCTTGACTTCTTGAGCCTCTAGAGGGCGCAATTCTCATCCGAATGGAATGGAATTTCGCACTACGTGTTTTGTTATGATACCCAACAACTGTGCCAAGTATGGTTTAAATCGGTCCATAACCTGATATAGCTGCCGTATAAATCGATCTTGGGTCTTGACTTCTTGAGCCTCTAGAGGGCACAATTCTTATCCGATTTGAATGAGTTTTTGCACGAAGTATTTCGTTATGATATCCAACAACTGTGCCAAGTATGGTTGAAATCGGTCCATAACCTGATATAGCTGTCATATAAACAGATCTGGGGATTTGACTTCTTGAGCTTCTAGAGGGCGCAATTCCTATCCGATTTGGCTGCAATTTTGCATGACGTATTTTATTTTTATTTTCAACAACTGTGTCAAATAAGGTTCAAATCGGTTCATTACCTAATATAGCTGCCATATAAACCGATCTGGGATCTTGACTTCTTGACCCCTAGAGGTCGCAATTATTATCCGATATGCCTGAAATTTTGTAAGACGGATCCTCTCATGACCATCAACAAACGTGTTTATTATGGTCTGAATCGGTCTGTAGCCCGATACAGATCCCATATAAATCGTTCTCTCTATTTTACTTCGTGAGCCCCAATGGGCGCAATTCTTATACGAATTGGCTGAAATTTTACACAGGTCTCCAACATATAATTTAATTGTGGTCCGAACCGGACCATATCTTGATATCGTTTTAATAGCAGAGCAACTCTTTTCTTATATCCTTTTTTGCCTAAGAAGAGATGCCCGGAAAAGAACTCGACAAATGCGATCCATGGTGGAGGGTATATAAGATTTGGCCCGGCCGAACTTAGCACGCTTTTACTTGTTTCTTTTCATTCATCCCATGATCATTAGCTCTCATTACATACACAATTCATTCCTTACATCACTCAAAAACGTAAAATTTCAAAAATATGTCTTCAATTAGCATTTCTTTTTATACAGATTATGCGCATTTTTTTTTTTTTTTTTTCATAATTATATCTGATACATACCTGTTAATTCTGCAGTTGTCGCCGTTGTCGGTACAAATTTCGCCAATGTCAGCATGGTGCTGACAAATATGACGCCACTCCAATAGATTCGGTTGTGATTCATGATGTCGGCCGTATGGTCGGTTTTTAAGGCACAAAAAACAATTAATAATGATAGAAAAAAACGTACACACACGAAAAAAAAACAGATGATGTTTCACCAAAAAAATTTGTGATGGTGTTTCTTCTGCGTTAGGTATTTTTTTATTTTGCTTATTAGTTAGCCTAAACGATTTGTGGGGAAGTTAAATTAATGGCCACCGCTTGAGAGCTAAATTATCCTTGATGGCTGCTGTTGAATTCTATCAGGAAGGATAAGAATAATGATGGCTGTTGTAATGATGCTGATGCTGATGCTGCTGCTGCTCCAGCTGTAGTGGTTGATTGATACGGGCACACAATTATTTATTTTATTTAATTTTTTTTTTCTTTTTTTCTGATAAATTGTTTGCTGGGTTGTATACTTTGTTATGTTGTATGGTTAGATTTAGCACTGCTTAGGTATAAGTTATTTGTTAAGGCTGAATAAACAACAACACATTAGTGACTATTAGATTTTCTTTTCTCAACTTCTGCTATTTGTATTTCTTTTGCATTTTTATTTTTTTGTAAATGTAAGACAACTTTATGTTACTTTATCGTTATTGATTTAGCTTTTTTGCACTTGTAGCATTTTTAGGGGAAACTTGAACTGCGAAAAAAAAACAAAAATATTAGTAGAAATTTATTAGTTGAACAAATTAATAACCCATTTGGAAATTTTCAAATGGTTTCAAAGCAGAAAGCGAAAAATGTCACATAAAAAACTCATACAAAACTTTCTATTAAAACCAAATTAAACAAAAAATGGGAGATAATCAAAACATATAATATTTATTAAAAGCAAGTAAAAAGGCGTTAAGTTCGGCCGGTCCGAACTTTGGATACCCACCACCTCGGATATATATGTGAACCACCTTTCCTCAAAATCCGGTGCAAAATTCATACCTTATGCCCCATAGCAGCTATGTTCCGATTTGGACCAGATACTAATAAGTAAAAGTTATTGTTCAACTGTATATAACAAAATATTGGTCTTTTTAGTAGTTATATCTAAAAATAAACCGATCTAAACTATATACCACATGGATGTTGAAAAGCCTAACATAAGTCAGTGTGTCAAATTTCAGTGCAATCGGATTAAAAATGCGCCTTTTATGGGGCCAAGACTTTAAATCGAGAGATCGGTTTATATGGCAGCTATATGCAAATCTTGATCGATCTAGACCAAATTGCAGAAATATGTGGAGGGACTTAACTTAACTCTTTGTCCCAAATTTCGGCAACATCGGACAATAAATGCGCTTTTTATGGTCCCAAAACCTAAAACCGAGAGATCGGTCTATATGGCAGCTATATCCAAATCTGGACCGATATGAGCCAAATTGATGGAGGATTTTGAAGGGCCTAATACAACTCACTGTCCCAAATTTTCTCAAAATCGGATAATAAATGTGGCTTTTATTGGCCTAAGACCTAAAATTGGAGAATCGGTCTATATGGCAGCTATATCCAAATCTGAACCGATCTGAGCCATATTGACGGACGATGTCGAAGGGCCTAACACAACTCACTGTCCCAAATTTCAGCAAAATCGGATAATAAATGTGGCTTTTATGGGCCTAAGACCCTAAATCGGAGGATCGGTCTATATGGCAGCTATATCAAAATCTAAACCGATCTGAGCCATATTGACGGAAGATGTCGAAGGGCCTAACACAACTCACTGTCCCAAATTTCAGCAAAATCGAATAATAAATGTGGCCTTTATTGCCCTAAGACCCTAAATCGGCGGATCGGTCTATATGGGGGCTATATCAAGATATAGTCCAATATAGCCCATCATCGAACTTAACCTGCTTACGGACAAAAAAAAAAACCTGTGCAAACTTTCAGCTCAATATCTCTATTTTTGAAGACTGTAGCGTGATTTCAACAGACAGACGGACAAAATGAATATACCCCCATCCGCCGGTGGTGGGTATAATAAAATTAAACAAAATTAGAGAAAGATAAAAAATAATAAGTTTTGACAAAATAAAAATAAATTAAATTAAAATAAAACAAGTAAAAACGTGCTAAGTTCGGCCGGGCCGAATCTTATATACCCTCCACCATGGTTCGCATTTGTCGAGTTCTTTTCCCGGCATCTCTTCTTAGGTAAAAAAGGATATAAGAAAAGAGTTGCTCTGCTATTAAAACGATATCAAGATATGGTCCGGTTCGGACAACAATTAAATTATATGTAGGAGACCTGTGTAAAATTTCAGCCAATTCGTATAAGAATTGCGCCCATTGGGGCTCACGAAGTAAAATAGAGAGAACGATTTATATGGGATCTGTATCGGGCTATAGACCGATTCAGACCATAATAAACACGTTTGTTGATGGTCATGAGAGGATCCGTCGTACAAAATTTCAGGCATATCGGATAATAATTGCGACCTCTAAGGGTCAAGGAGTTAAGATCCCAGATCGGTTTATATGGCAGCTATATCAGGTTATGGACCGATTTAAGCCATACTTGGCAAAGTTGTTGGATATAATAACAAAACACGTCGTGCAAAATTTCATTTCAATCGGATAAGAATTGCGCACTCTAGATGCTCAAGAAGTCAAGACCCAAGATCGGTTTATATGGCAGCTATATCAGGTTATGGACCGATTTGAACCATACTTGGCACAGTTGTTGGATATCATAACAAAACACGTCGTGCAAAATTTCAGGCAAATCGGATAATAATTGCTACCTCTAGAGGCTCAAGAAGTCAAGATCCCAGATCGGTTTATATGGCAGCTATATCAGGTTATGGACCGATTTGAACCATACTTGGCACAGTTGTTGGATATCATAACAAAATACTACGTGCCAAAATTCATTCAAATTGCATAAGAATTGCGCCCTCTAGAGGCTCAAGAAGTCAAGACCCAAGATCGGTTTATATGACAGCTATATAAGTTTATGGACCGATTTCAACCATACTTGACATAGTTGTTGGATATCATAACAAAACACGTAGTGCAAAATTTCATTCCAATCGGATAAGAATTGCGCACTCTAGAGCCTCAAGAAGTCAAGACCCAAGATCGGTTTATATGGCAGCTATATCAGGTTATAGACCGATTTGAACCATATTTGGCACAGTTGTTGCATATCATAACAAAATACTACGTGCCAAAATTCATTCAAATTGTATAAGAATTGCGCACTCTAGAGGCTCAAGAAGTCAAGACCCAAGATCAGTTTATATGACAGCTATATAAGTTTATGGACCGATTTGAACCATACTTGACATAGTTGTTGGATATCATAACAAAACACGTAGTGCAACATTTCATTCCAATCGGATAAGAATTGCGCACTCTAGAGGCTCAAGAAGTCAAGACCTAAGATCGGTTTATATGGCAGCTATATCAAAACATGGACCGATATGGCCCATTTACAATATCAACCGACCTATACTAATAAGAAGTATTTGTGCAAAATTTCAAGCGGCTAGCTTTACTCCTTCGGAAGTTAGCGTGCTTTCGACAGACAGACGGACGGACGGACAGACGGACGGACATGGCTAGATTGACATAAAATTTCACGACGATCAAGAATATATATACTTTATGGGGTCTAAGACGAATATTTCGAGTAGTTACAATCAGAATGACGAAATTAGTATACCCCCATCTTATGGTGGAGGGTGTAAAAATTCTGAACCATATTTAGGTCAGATGTCGGGAGGTTAAAATCAACTCAATAATTCAACTTTCAGCGAATTTGGGTAATAAATACAGCTTTTATGGTTAGGCTAAGGTCCTTTGGAAAACAATAAAATTAGCTTACTTTATCGAAAACAATGAACATTTTGAAATTCTGGCCCACCTCCTAGAGGCTTTAGCCCACCTCCTAGAGGCTTTAGCCCACCTCCTAGAGGCTTTTCTATGCCAATCTCGGGAGCTACATTTGAACCTAACCCAATTTTGTTCAAAATAAATTTAGTTAAAGGGCATAATTTTATTCTCCATGCCAAACTCCTGTCAAACCAGTAAAAATTAAAGCTTCTAGGAACCGAACAAGGATGATCGTGAGACAGGCTTTCCCGGGAACTATATCAGGTTAGACTGATTTAGACCATATTTGGCACAGTTGATGGAAGTCATAATTGAACACCGCATGACAGCTTGTCGCTAAAGTAGGCGAAAATTGCGGCTTTATATGGGAGCTATATCAGGTTATAGACCGATTTGGACTGTACATAACACAGATGTTGGAAGTCAAGACGTCAGTCTAAAACACTACATGCAAAATTTCAACCAAATCGGACGAAAATTGCGGCTTGTAGGGGCTCAAGAACTCAAATAGGGAGACTGGTTTACTTGGGAGCTATATCAGGTTATAGACCGATTTGGACAGTACATGGCACAGTTGATGGAAGTCATAACAAACCCCCACATGCAAAATTTCAACCAAATCGGACGAAAATTGCGGCTTGTAGGGGTTCAAGAACTCAAATAGGGAGACCGGTTTACTTGGGAGCTATATCAGGTTATAGGCCGATTTGTACTGTACATGGCACAGTTGTTGCAAGTCATAACAAAACACTACATGCAAAAATTCAGCCAATTCGGATGAAAATTGCGGCTTGTGACTCAAGAAGTCAAATCGGGAGATCGGTTTATATGGGACCTATATCCAAATTTGAACCAATATGACCCATTTGCAATCCCCGACGACCTACAGCAATAGCCTTACGCGTTCGACCGCTATTGTGATTTTGACTGACGGACGGTCGGACAGGGCTAGATCGACTCAGAACGTCGTGGGGTCTCAGACGAATATTTCGAGGTGTTACAAAGGGAATGACTAGATTAGTACACCCCGACCCTATGGTAGTAGGTTTAATATTGTAAAATAACAAAAACTCAAATGTAATTAAAACACAATTAAAAGCGCATTAAATTCGACCGGGCCGAATCTTATACTCGTATGAACTCCACCATGGTTCGCATTGGACAAGTTCTTTCAATGATTTTTATACCCTCCACCATAAGATGGGGGGTATACTAATTTCGTCATTCTGATTGTAACTACTCGAAATATTCGTCTTAGACCCCATAAAGTATATATATTCTGATCGTCGTGAAATTTTATGTCGATCTAGCCATGTCCGTCCGTCCGTCTGTCTGTCGAAAGCAAGCTAACTTCCGAAGGAGTGAAGCTAGCCGCTTGAAATTTTGCACAAATACTTCATATTAGTGTAGGTCGGTTGGTATTGTAAATGGGCCATATTGGTTCATGTTTTGATATAGCTGCCATATAAACCGATCTTGGGTCTTGACTTCTTGAGACTCTAGAGTGCGCAATTCTTATCCGATTGGGATGAAATTTTGCACGACTTGTTTTGTTATGATATCCAACAACTGTGCCAAGTATGGTTCAAATCGGTTTATAACCTGATATAGCTGCCATATAAACCGATCTTGGGTCTTGACTTCTTGAGCCTCTAGAGTGCGCAATTCTTATCCGATTTGCCTGAAATTTTGTACGACGGATTCTCTCATGACCATTAACATACGTGTTTATTATGGTCTGTATCGGTCTATAGCCCGATACAGCTCCCATATAAATCGATCTCTCTATTTTACTTCTTGAGCCCACAAAGCGCGCAATTCTTATTCGAATTGGCTGACATTTTACACAGGTCTCCAACATAAATATAATTTAATTGTGGTCCAAACCGGACCATATCTTAATATCGCTCTAATAGCAGAGCAAATCTTTTCTTATTTCCTTTTTTTTGGCCTAAGAAGAGATGCCGGGAAAGAACTCGACAAATGCGATCCATGGTGGAGGGTATATAAGATTCGGCCCGGCCGAACTTAGCACGCTTTTACTTGTTTCGAATATTTAGGAGTTATGGACAGATATACACCGTACTTGTCATGGCTGTTGCATGGCTGTCGTACAAAAGCATCACGTATCTGAGCGCTTTCTTGAGGTTTAAGAAGTCCAATCTGGAGATTGGTTTATATGAGAGCTATATCAGTTCATAGACCATACTGGGAACAGTTGTTTGAAGTCAAAGCAAAACGCCACTAGCAATATTTTAACCAAATCGGATTATAATTGCGTCCCCAAGAGGCTCATGAAGACCAATTGCGCTATTAAGAGGTACTAAAAGTGTAATCGGGAGAAAGTTTTTAATGGGAGTTTATCGTTTCATAGACCGAATTGGACCATACTTGGCACAGTTATTGGAAGTAGTAGCAAAACGCCACTTGCAGAGCCTCAGCTAAAGCGGGTAATAATTGCGCCATCTAGGGGCTCTCAAAGTCCAATCGGGAGATAAATTTATATGGTTTGCAGAATTTCTGCCAAATCTGATAAAAATTGCGCCCTCTTCAGGTTTAGGGAGTCCAATCGGAAGATCGGTTTATATGGGAGCTATATCAGGTCATCGACCGATTTAGAGCATACTTGGAACAATTGTTTGAAGTCGAACCAAAACACCACTATCAAAAACAAAACACCAATTCCCCAAATCGGATAATGATTGCGACCTAGAGAGGTTCGTGGTGTCCAATCGGGAGATCGGTTTATATGGGAGCTATATCAGGTTAAAGATCGAATTCGACCATGCTTGGCATTTTTATTGAAAGTAGAAGCAAACCGCCACTTGCAAAGTTTCTACCAAATCGGATAATAATTGCGACATCTAGAGGCTCAACAAGTCCAGTTCGAAGATCGGTTTATATGGATTTGGAACAAACTTGGCACAGTTGTTGGAAGTCAAGGCAAAATGCCACTTGGAACATTTCAGCCAAACCGGATAATAATTGCACCCTCAAGAGGGTCAAAATTTCCAATTGCGCCCTCTAGAGACTCAAGAAGTCCAGTCCGAAGATCGGTTTGTATGGTTACTAAATCAGGTTATATACCTATTTGAACCATACAATTGTGGGAAGTTAAAACACAACGCCACTTGCAGAATTTCAACTTAATCAGTTGATTAGTACGACCTCTTGGGATTTAAGGAGTTCAATAAGGAGAACGGTTTATATGTGAGCCATATTAGGTTATAGGCCGATTTATAACATAATAATATTATAATAATTGCGCCCTCCAGAGGCTGGAGGAATACAATCGGCAGACCGGTTTATATGGGAGCTATATGAGGTTAAACACCGATTTGGACCATATTTGGCACCGCAGTTGGAAGTCCAAACAAAACACCACGTTATGTCAAATCGGATACTAAATGCGCTCCATTGAGGCTCAAGAAGTTAGATCGGGACATCGGTTCATATGGCAGCTATATCAAAACATGGTCTGAGGGAACCGACCTACACTAGAGGGAAGTATTTGTGCTAAATTCCAAAAGGTAAGTTGTGCTGATTCGAAAGTTAGCGACAGACAGTAGGACAGGCGGGCGAGTATGGATAAATCGTCTTAGGATGTCAAGATAATCAAGAAAATATATACTTTGGTGGGTCTCAGAACAACATTTCAATGAGTTACAAATGGAATGATGACATTAGTATAACCCCTTCCTATGGTGGAGGGTATACACCACCACCATAATGAAAATTCCCAACACCATAGGATAGGGAGCCCACCGTGTCGCAGAGGTTAGCATGTCCCCCTGTGAGGCTGATCACCTGGGTCCGAGTCCTGGCGAGAACATCATAAGCAAATGATCAGTGGTGGTTATCCCCTTCAAATGCTGGCGACATTCGTGAGGTACTATGCCAGATAAAAACTTCTCCTCAGAGAGGGAACGTACAGCGCGGTTCGGATTCGGCTATAAAAATGAGGTCCCTCATCATTCAGCTTAAATTTGAATCGAACAGCACTCATTGATATGTGAGAAATTTGCCCCTGCTCGTCCTTAATGAAATGTTCATGGGTAAATTTGCATTTGCATTATAGGATAAGAGGTAAACTCATTTAGTCATTCATCAATACATGGAGACATCCATTTCCGGCGTTACAAATTAAAAATTTTCTGGTATGTCGCAAAATTCTAAAACAATTTAATGATATCCGTTCTAATCAGGCAACAGTCGTCAAAAATTGCGATATTGGGTTGATATTTGCAACAGTTTAATATTTCATCTATACGCAGGCTAAATTCTCAAACGATCAAATCGGACCATATTTAGTTATAGCTGTCATTTAGACTGATCCTTCGATTTTGGTTCTTAAGCTCATTTCGCTGAAATTCAAAACCACAAGTTGTACTAAGATTTAGGTTCTTAAGCTCATTTCGCTGTAATTTAATTCCACAATTTGGACTAAGGCCACCGATATCCGAATCGCATATGGTCCGTATCGGTCATACCGTTTAGACCGATCTGCTGATTCAAGGTCTTAAGCCCATAACAGACGCATTTATTTATTCCTAAATTTCGCTGAAATTAAAAACCAGAAGTTCTACTAAGACCAACGATATCCGAAACGCACATGGTCCATATGGGGTCATATTTAGATATAACTGTCATATAAGACGATATGCTGATTCAGGGTCCCAAGCCGCGCATTTATTATCCTATTTTGCTGAAATTTTAAACTGTGACTTGTGTAAGGCTTTTCGGCACCTGGACCGAATATGATCCCGATTTGCCCTATATTTGGACCTGAATATGGATGTGGTGGTTTTATAATAAAATAACGATGATGGTGGGTATACAAAGTTCAGCGCGGCCGAACTTTATCCGTTTTTAGTTGTTATACCCTCCACCATTAGATGGGTGTATACTAATTTCGTCTGAAACACCTCGAAATATTCATCTAAGGCCCCAAAAAGTATATATATTCTGGATCGTCATGACATTTTGAGTCGATCTAGGCATATCCGTCCGTTATCCGTTATACATAGCCCTGCACAAAGCCATTCATTGATGACTGTGTTTGCTGAACTTTTGCAAGACTACTGAAGAACGAGACACTGAAGATAGAGTATAACGAACAACCACAATTCAGTACTTAGGAGTATTTTTATCCCGAATTCATAGCCGCTGCAGAGAGTTATGAGAAATTTCTCGCTGTATATGAAAGCGTCTCGCTGTCATTTTTATACCCTCCACCATAGGATGGGGGGTATACTACTTTCGTCATTCTGATTGTAACTACTCGAAATATTCGTCTGAGACCCCATAAAGTATATATATTCTTGATCGTCGCGACATTTTATGTCGATCTAGCCATGTCCGTCCGTCCGTCTGTCGAAAGCACGCTAACTTCCGAAGGAGTGAAGCTAGCCGCTTAAAATTTTGTACAAATACTTCTTATTAGTGTAGATCGGTTGGTATTGCAAATGGGCCATATCGGTCCATGTTTTGATATAGCTGCCATATAAACCGATCTTGGGTCTTGACTTCTTGAGCCTCTAGAGTGCGCAATTCTTATCCGATTGGAATGAAATTTTGCACGACGTGTTTTATTATGATATCCAACAACTGTGCCAAATATGGTTCAAATCCGTCCATAACCTGATATAGCTGCCATATAAACCGATATTGGGTCTTGACTTCTTGAGCCTCTAGAGTGCGCAATTCTTATCCGATTGGAATGAAATTTTGCACGACGTGTTTTATTATGATATCCAACAACTGTGCCAAGTATGGTTCAAATCGGTTTATAACCTGATATAGCTGCCATATAAACCGATCTTGGGTCTTGACTTCTTGAGCCTCTAGAGTGCGCAATTCTTATCCGATTGGAATGAAATTGTGCACGACGTGTTTTGTTATGATATCCAACAACTGTGCCAAGTATGGTTCAAATCGGTTCATAACCGGATATAGCTGCCATATAAACCGATCCAGGGTCTTGACTTCTTGAGCCTCTGGAGGGCCCAATTCTTATCCGATTGGAATGAAATTTTCATTCAGTCAAATAAGGTACAAGTCGGTTCATAACCAGATATAGCTGCCATATAAACCGATCTGGGATCTTGACTTCTTGAGCCTCTAGAGGTCGCAATTATTCTCCGATTTGCCTGAAATTTTGTACGACATATTCTCTCATGACCATTAACATACGTGTTTATTAAGGTCTGAATCGGTCTATAGCCCGATACAGCTCCCATACAAATCCATCTCTCTATTTTACTTCTTGAGGCCACTAAGGGCGCAATTCTTATTCAAATTGGCTGACATTTTACACAGGTCTCCAACATAAAGGGTGATTTTTTTGAGGTTAGGATTTTCATGCATTAGTATTTGACAGATCACGTGGGATTTCAGACATGGTGTCAAAGAGAAAGATGCTCAGTATGCTTTGACATTTCATCATGAATAGACTTACTAACGAGCAACGCTTGCAAATCATTGAATTTTATTACCAAAATCAGTGTTCGGTTCGAAATGTGTTTCGCGCTTTACGTCCGATTTATGGTCTACATAATCGACCAAGTGAGCAAACAATTAATGCGATTGTGACCAAGTTTCGCACTCAGTTTACTTTATTGGACATTAAACCAACCACACGAATGCGTACAGTGCGTACAGAAGAGAATATTGCGTCTGTTTCTGAGAGTGTTGCTGAAGACCGTGAAATGTCGATTCGTCGCCGTTCGCAGCAATTGGGTTTGTGTTATTCGACCACATGGAAGATTTTACGCAAAGATCTTGGTGTAAAACCTTATAAAATACAGCTCGTGCAAGAACTGAAGCCGAACGATCTGCCACAACGTCGAATTTTCAGTGAATGGGCCCTAGAAAAGTTGGCAGGAAATCCGCTTTTTTATCGACAAATTTTGTTCAGCGATGAGGCCCATTTCTGGTTGAATGGCTACGTAAATAAGCAAAATTGCCGCATTTGGAGTGAAGAGCAACCAGAAGCCGTTCAAGAACTGCCCATGCATCCCGAAAAATGCACTGTTTGGTGTGGTTTGTACGCTGGTGGAATCATTGGACCGTATTTTTTCAAAGATGCTGTTGGACGCAACGTTACGGTGAATGGCGATCGCTATCGTTCGATGCTAACAAACTTTTTGTTGCCAAAAATGGAAGAACTGAACTTGGTTGACATGTGGTTTCAACAAGATGGCGCTACATGCCACACAGCTCGCGATTCTATGGCCATTTTGAGGGAAAACTTCGGAGAACAATTCATCTCAAGAAATGGACCGGTAAGTTGGCCACCAAGATCATGCGATTTGACGCCTTTAAACTATTTTTTGTGGGGCTACGTCAAGTCTAAAGTCTACAGAAATAAGCCAGCAACTATTCCAGCTTTGGAAGACAACATTTCCGAAGAAATTCGGGCTATTCCGGCCGAAATGCTCGAAAAAGTTGCCCAAAATTGGACTTTCCGAATGGACCACCTAAGACGCAGCCGCGGTCAACATTTAAATGAAATTATCTTCAAAAAGTAAATGTCATGGACCAATCTAACGTTTCAAATAAAGAACCGATGAGATTTTGCAAATTTTATGCGTTTTTTTATTAAAAAAAAGTTATCAAGCTCTTAACAAATCACTCTTTATAATTTAATTTTGGTCCAAACCGGACTATATCTTGATATCGCTCTAATAGCAGAGCAAATCTTTTCTAATTTCATTTTTTTGCTTAAAAAGAGATGCCGGGAAAAGAACTCGACAAATGCGATCCATGGTGGAGGGTATATAAGATTCGGCCCGGCCGAACATAGCACGCTTTTAGTTGTCAAAATATGAACTGATCACAGGCGTGTGTGTGTGTTTACCCATGCTTTTGCCAAATCAACCACGTTGCCTTCGTACGAATTTCGTAGTACGAAAGCAGAATACATGCATTGTGCAAAGTGCACTCACTAAAATCCGAATCAATCTTTCCTTTTGCAGAAGGGCTAATTTTATGCATTCACTCATCTCGTTACTTGATGACTTGTTTATCTGTTTTACTCAGTTCTCAATTGTCTCATACAATGTTGTACAATATTTGCGCAGGCCATATGTCTGTCGATAGCACGATAACTTTCACGGGAGTAAAGCTACCAGATTGAAATTTTGCACCAATACTTCTTATTAATATAGGTCAGCTGGGATTGTTAATGGGCCAAATTGGTCCAATATAAAATGACATCCACATTATATTTCTTATCCGATTTAGCTAAAATTTGACACAATATCGTCTGCTGTGACATTCAACAGATGAACCAAGTATGGTATCGATCGGTCCAATACTTGATATAGCTCTCCATATAAACCGTTCGCCCAATTATACTTCTTGAGCCTCCAGAGGGTGCAGTTTTTATCCGATTTATTGAAAATTGTCACAATGACTTCGACCTTCGCCATGCAAACCAAGTATGGCCCGAACTGGTGCATAATCGGATATAGCTGCAATAGCAAAAATGCAATCCAAATTTGCCCATTAACAATCCATTAAGGAACAGGAGCAAAATTCTCACATATCACTGGGTGCTGTCCGATTCAAGTTTAAGCTTAATGATAAGAGGCCTCTGCGGCGTACCGCAGAGCGACAACTTTTTAAGGAGAAGTTTTTACATGGCATTGTACCTAACAAATGTCGACAGCAGAAGGGATAAGGGCGTTCAGCATCAAAGGCGGACAACCTCTGCGCAATGGTTGGCACCAAGAGCATAGAAATTTTTATCCTTTATCCTTATTTTGCCTATAAAGAGATACCGGGCAAAGAATTTACTAATGGGATCCATGATAGACGGTATATGAGATTCGGCCCAGCAGAACTTAACACGTTTTTACTTGTTTACTTGTTTTAGTTTTTTTTTACATAATTAATTTTTTTATTGAAATAAAACGACATTGTTTTAAATCACTAATAAATTTTTTCAAACAAAAATGTTATGTTTGTTTACTTTTTCTTTTTATTCTTATTACCACGATGGACTTGGTTCAAATGCTTTTATTGAACTTTTCCATTTATTTAAATTGCACTTTTTCTGTTATATTTGATTTCACTATGAAAATTGGTTATGATATCCTGAAAACAAAAAAAAAATACAATTAAATTAGAAAACTTAAAAAAAATAAAAGTTTTTAAAATAATATTAGAGAACTAAAGTAAAATCAAAGTTATGTGGTATTATGCTTACCTGATTGACTCAATCAATCAAAACACGGATATTTAGTAAGTCAAAAGTTAAAGAATAAGTTTAATGGAAAATATTTGGGGTATTTAAATGATTTACAAAATGTATTGTTGCATGTATGAATAAAATATGTTGGAAATTGTGTAGGGAATTGTATTGGCAAGTCTTTACCATTTCGCGTCGTCGCAAGCACTGAACTGTGGTGGATGATTGACGCATGTGCAGTCATATTTTTCTCTCTTCCCACAACTCGGCCAATTCAGCGCAAGATGTCGTATGTTGAGGTCCTTCACTGCTACCAATGTTGATCACATCCTGTTGTATTGTTCGTTTTGATTCTAGCAATTTTATATGGTCCCAAAGTCTTTGGTTTAAGCTTAAGACCACCTCCTAATTGAGTCCGTTTAATTGCTACGATGTCGTTCTCGTTGTATTGAATCGCAGGTTTACGTTTTCGATTAAAAACTCCAGTATGGCAAAAATTTGTTGCTTTGCAGAATATCGTATAGCTTCTCGTTGTTCGTCGTAAATAGCAATAAGTTAAAGATCGAGCAGTTCTTTCAATTTCAAATCTTCTTTAATTTTCATTTTCGTTCCACTTAGTAGTTGAAATGGTGTTGTATTTGCGCTTCGCTAGTATGATGAGTTTATAAGCTATGGATATGATGATAAAGTTTAATCTTTCAATTTGACCATTAGCACGAGGAAGTCCTGTGGTGATTTTAATATGGGTAATGCCATCACAGTAGGTCCTAAGTCCATCACTCGTAAATGTTGACCCACGGTCGTAAATTATCATTTCAGGGTTACCAAAAATGGTACTTTGGGTAGTTAATAGGAAAATAGCTTCTTTTGCAGAAGATGCCTTGGTGGGATATAAAAACTGTCGATCAAGGCAAAAATGTGGTTGTAAAGTTTGCAGGTTGATTGAAGGGGTCAAAGAAAATCGATATGGTTAGTATGTAATGGAGTGTCGTTTTTCGGTATCGGCCTTAGTTCACCTTCTTGTTTGTCACGTTTCTGGTTTGAAACTATACAAGGGATACAGTTCGATATCCGCTTCAGGATTCTCTCTTCTAATTTTGGAATGAAATACTCTCTTCTAATTTTGGATTAAAAATCAACTCTTTTGACTTCTTAACAGAGAAGTGTCTTTGCTCATGAGCATTTCTAATGATCTCGCTACGCATTCCCTTTGGTACAACAATCAATTCGCAATCGTCAACAAGTTTGTACAAGTTATCTTCTCTCATAAAGTAATTCCTGAAGTGGGTTTTATCTTTTTAATTTTCTCGTATTATGCTGAGATTTTCGTCTTCTATTTGTAAACGGCTTTTTTTCTTGACGTCAAATTTTGTTCGTCGATTATCATAATTGGGTGTCTGCTAAAAGCGTCTACATGTTTCATCTGTGTTCCGATGCGATGTTCAATAACATAATGGTAGGAATAATACCCGACGAGCAACCCTAGTACATTGCAATCTGTGACTAGCTTAAATAGAATTCCTATGAGACAAACCCTAAACTTCTTCAAGGGTTCTATGATTACTAACACTTCAAGCTCATAGCTGGAATATTTCTATTCAGTGTCACTAGTTTCATGACTCATGTAATAGACTTCGCTGTCGACAGATTATTACTAACCGATGCAAAATCCAAAATCCAAATACGGACATTTTGACGGTTATTCGTTTTATTTTATATGCGAAAACCCGTGTTTTGTTTGCGGTGTTTATACAAATGAATTTCACAATGTTTTTCACAATTTCATCACTTTTCCTATTTCGGTTGAGGGCCAAAAATTTGTGGGATTCTGCTTAACCGATTGGCTCAATTAATCAAAACACGGATATTTAACAAGTCAAAAGTTTTGGAATAAGTTTAGTGGAAAATGCTAGGGGTATTTAAATGATTTACAAAATGTATGGTTGAACGCAGGATTCACTGAATAAGGTTAAGCCAAGTGATCAACCGATATACAATTTTTTAATTTTCTGGCCGTACTTGGCATTGAGGATGTCAACTTGTTCTCTATTTACATTCCTTCTTTGTTTACGTTTTCTCCTATTTGATGCCACTTTCAATCGGCAGATTTGACATCCTTAATGATGTTCATGGGGCCTATGCACTTTATGTTTTCGCAAGTGACCTAACCTTCTGTTAGTGAATCCTGGGTAGAATGAATGAATAAAATATTGGGTTGCCCAAAAAGTAATTGCGGATTTTTTAAAAGAAAGTAAATGCATTTTCAATAAAACTTAGAATGAGCTTTAATCAAATATACTTTTTTTACACTTTTTTTCTAAAGCAAACTAAAAGTAACAGCTGATAACTGACAGAAGAAAGAGTGCAATTGCAGAGTCACAAGCTGTGAAAAAATTTGTCAACGCCGACTATATGAAAAATCCGCAATTACTTTTGGGCAACCCAATATGTTGGTTTGAAAGTGTAGAGAATTGTAATACTGTTTCGCGTCGTCGCAAGCACTGTGCTGTTGTGGTTGAGAGACCTTTTTCTCTCCTCCTACCGATATTATTTAATTAATAAAAATAAAATTCATGGAAAAGAATACAGTTAAATTAGAAAACTAAAGTAAAATCAAGTTATTATAAAAAAAAATTCATGGAAAATTTTAATAAAAATCTATAAAAAAAAGTTGTATAAAGTAAGTTGTAAATTTCATTTAATTTCAACAAACCCGTCCCTGTCCTGTCAACAAACTGATATTCCATTGCCCTATACCCTGGGGTTGTACTTCTTCAGCTTAGGAAAGATATCTTTCTCCTTCACGAGAAACTCAGACACAGGGCTATTGCCACTCTGCAACTCATAACATCAACCCATGCTCAATTATCGTAGTGATGGTAGCATAGGGAGTTGGCTCACTGATTTCGCAGCATGGCCAGTATTTATCAGTGACACAAACCTGAGTAACTGACTATGAAGATTCCGCCTGAAAAACGCTATATTCACTTAGAAGTCTAATGAGGTGCCCACATATGTGGACAAATTTGGACACATCTCTTTAAAGCCGGGGGTGCAGGAAAATTTGGGATGTGTTTAACCCAAAGGGAAGACGACCTCCAAGTCATCAATGAAGAAATCATGATTTATTGATCCATCACCCAACCCATACATTGTAGCCACGCTAAATCTGCAAACCCTTTCCGAACAGACAAACACCTGAAATTTGAGCTTTCAGATCATTTCAGTGTAAGGGCAAACTTTGAATCTCATGAACGAGTATGGTGCGATATTTGGCACCTTCTCAAGGAAATACTTTTCGCTCTTGCCCTGCAACTTCTCGAGTATCCTCCCTGCGCAGAAAAATCTAACTACCAAATTTGTATATGAAACTTTTCCATTGAAATGAAGACTTTATTAGTTGAAGTAAGTTTGTAGTGTCTTGACAGACAAAATAATTGAAATGTTGTGGATTTTCAAGTTAGTTGTTAAAATTCGCGTACAACCATGCCACTAAGTACTCACAAAACTTGGTTGGAATCACCTGGCCGGTCAAAAAATATTGCTTTTGATGTTATATCTTGGCTTGCAAACAGTGACTTTCAACAACAAATTGGTAATTGCGGTCGCTCGCATTCAAAATAAATTGTTGCAGGAAAATTAACAAATTTCGTTGTCGTTTTTTTGACAAAAGTGGTTGTTTTTCAAAATTATTTTTATCTGTGTGAGACTTATCTCTTCAGGGCACAACGTTACACTAGGTGGGAGTCGCCAGAATTACAGCAGTGAACATCCTGAGCAACGACTTCGACCTAAGCCCCTTTGCATAAAGTTGCCATATACACAGATCACCAGGGTCTTGAGCCCATAAAGACTTATTTATTAAAAGACAGCCACTTAATTTTTATACCCTCCACCATAAGATGGGGGGTATACTAATTTCGTCATTCTGATTGTAACTACTCGAAATATTCGTCTTAGACCCCATAAAGTATATATATTCTTGATCGTCGTGAAATTTTATGTCGATCTAGCCATGTCCGTCCGTCTGTCCGTCCGTCCGTCCGTCCGTCCGTCCGTCTGTCTGTCGAAAGCACGCTAACTTCCGAAGGAGTAAAGCTAGCCGCTTGAAATTTTGCACAAATACTTGTTATTAGTGTAGGTCGGTTGGTATTGTAAATGGGCAATATCGGCCCATGTTTTAATATAGCTGCCATATAAACCGATCCTGGGTCTTGACTTCTTGAGCCTCTAGAGTGCGCAATTCTTATCCGATTAGGATGAAATTTTGCACTACGTGTTTACTTATGACATCCAACAACTGTGTCAAGTATGGTTCAAATCGGTCCATAACCTTATATAGCTGTCATATAAACCGATCTTGGGTCTTGACTTCTTGAGCCTCTAGATGGCACAATTCTTATCTGATTGGAATGAAATTTCGCACGAAGTATTTCGTTATGATATCCAACAATTGTGCCAAGTATGGTTCAAATCGGTTCATAACCTGATATAGCTGCCATATAAACCGATCTTGGGTCTTGACTTCTTGAGCCTCTAGAGTGCGCAATTCTTATCCGATTGGAATGAAATTTTGCGCGACGTGTTTACTTATGACATCCAACAACTGTGTCAAGTATGGTTCAAATCGGTCCATAACCTTATATAGCTGTCATATAAACCGATCTTGGGTCTTGACTTCTTGAGCCTCTAGATGGCACAATTCTTATCTGATTGGAATGAAATTTCGCACGAAGTATTTCGTTATGATATCCAACAACTGTGCCAAGCATGGTTCAAATCGGTCTATAACCTGATATAGCTGTCATATAAACCGATCTGGGATCTTGACTTCTTGAGCCTCCTCGGTCTATAGCCCGATACAGCTCCCATATAAATCGATCTCTCTATTTTACTTCTTGAGCCCACAAAGAGCGAAATTCTTATTCGAATTGGCTGACATTTTACACAGGTCTCCAACATAAATATAATTTAATTGTGGTCCAAACCAGACCATATCTTAATATCGCTCTAATAGCAGATCAAATCTTTTCTCATATCCTTTTTTTTGCCTAAGAAGAGATGCTGGGAAAAGAACTCGACAAATGCGATCCATGGTGGATGGTATATAAGATTCGGCCCGGCCGAACTTAGCGCGCTTTTACTTGTTTATTATGCCACCCACTTTATACTTGCAGGTTAGGTGTAGGGTATTATATAGTCGGCACCATTCGCTATCCTTACTTGTTTTATGTTTTATACCCTACACCACCATTGTGGTACAACTTTGTGCATTTTTTTGCAACACTAAGAATGAGAAGAGCTATACCGAACGGCTTAGAATCACTTCCTGATTCAATGTAGCTATGCCTGTCTGTCCGTCTGTCTGTCAGTCTGTCAGTCCATGTATTCTTGTAATCAAGGTATAGGTCGCATTTGTCGTCCGACTGTTACAAAATTTTGCACAAGTCAATTTTTTGGTCCAAAGACGAACGCTATTGATTTTGAGCAAAATCTGTTCAGATTTTGATATAGCTCCCATACATATCTTTCATCCGATATGTCCTATTAAAACTGTAGAAGCCACAATTTTGGTCCGATCTTTACAAAATTATGCACAAGATGTTTTATTTAACGTCCCAATACGAGTGCAAAAATCGGTTCAGATTTAGATAAACTTCTCATATATATGTTTCATCCGATATGGCCTTTGAAGCTACAACTTTGGTCCGATGTTTAAAAAAATTTTGCATGAGATGTTTTATAATGTCAAATAAAACAATTGCAATATGTGTGCAAAATTGCATAAAAACCGGTTCAGATTTAGATACAGCTCCCATATATATCTTTCATCCGATATGGCCTTCGAAGGCTATAGGAGCCACAATTTAAGTCCGATCTTTGCAAAATTTTGCATTAAATCTTTTATTTGATGTTTAAATACTTGTGCAAAATTTCATTAAAAGCGGTTCAGATTTAGATATAGCTCCCTTATATATCTTTCATCCGACATGTAGGGTGTAGGGTATCATTTAGTCGGATCCGACCGACTTTTGCATTTCCTTGCTGGTTTTTTGTTAAATCTAATCCCACGGTACCAAATTTACCTCTTTTTTTAAGTTTGCAAAAATGTAGCCAATTTCTTGTAGCCCCTCTTAAAACACAAAAGAAAATATTTAAATACCTTAAGGAAACAGCAATACTTCAACTTCTTACTTTTTGCAAAAAGAAATGACACGCAAAATATGAAACTTCGAATGTTTATTGTAAAATTATTTGTTTTTTCTTTCTTTGGATTTCAAAGAATTTTTCTCTTATTTTGCCAATTCATGTCCAAAAGTTATGTGCGGCTTTAAAGTTGCTTTTTTGTGTTCTTTTTTTGATATTTGCTTCTTTTTTCATATTTTTATTCATTGTGTATTTGGTAACGGATACATAGTCTCAATAACTTTGGCAACGTCATCATTCTGTCACGATTATTATTTGTCTATAAAAATAAATCATTAATTTCAGCTTATGATGGAAGAGGGCCAACAGAAGTAGGAATTGTTCGAATTGATAAAGTACAAATAAACGAAAGCACATTGTGATATTGGGTGATAGATGATTCAGAGAGGAGGGACCAGAAGCAGGAGGAGAGTTATAAGTATGGATTTGAAATAAAGCTGGATTTTTTTCTTTCGATATATGATATTGAAAAACCAATTAATTTTTGATTTCATTACAAGGCATTTTTATTTTTGTAGAAAAAACTAATTGGCAGTAAGTAATGCAAGAAGGAAGAAAAAGAGAAAACATTTTTCAGAAATTTTGGTCAAAACGAATTTTAAGTACCCTCAGTTGCTTAGCAAAATTTAGGAATTTTCTAAAAGACAATTTTTTAAGTGCAATGGCTGGGCTGTGTAAAGACTCCAAGCTCTCAAAAAGCTATCCGTTTCGATTTTACAAAATCGCGTACACCTTTTGCAGGAAAGTTTCCAAATGATTAGTGATGATGCCTCAGTACGCATTTCTCTATTTCCACTGAGACAAAAACAAATCGCCATCCTCTGCTGTAGAGTACAACGCATAAATATTTCTATGACACACCATGTTAATCATTGCCGCTTCTCTGATATCACACAAAGATGATGGGGCAGCTATTATTGAAGATTAAATTCTCCAATATGATATATTTTTCTAATGATTTGTTATTAATAACAAAAACTAATAACATTAGTAAAAATATGATTGTATGCCAGTAATTGTGTATGGATGGTTGGGGTAATTGTTTTTATTTTCCATCCCCACTTGCGGCCAATGTTTATTCAACTACTTAAGCTGAAAATTTTTATTTCATAATACTCCACAATTACTTTACGATGAAGTGATTACAAATAATGTTGGCCTGAAGTGTTTGAAATGAATTTGAGGAAGCTCATAGATCATAGTACCCTCGGCACCCCAACAACCACACTCAGTCAAGTTCCCTTAGATTTTGTGTGGTGGCTCATACCCGCTTAAATACCCCACACTCTTGAGGCAATTACTTTTGATATTTCTCCTTTACGTTTCTTCAGAAAAGTAGCAAACGTTTGTTTATTTTTTTTTTGTCTCTTAGATTTGTTTACATTTCCATTGATACCCTCATATTCAATTGAATTGATTTAAGCTTCGGTTGAGAGCGTATAATGAATATTCTTCAAGAATGGCATAAGTCAAAATTCCATTATTTTAAGATTTTAGTAAAACAATTTTATGTTAAATAAAGCTTGGCATTAAAAATTTTTTGCGTCACATAAATTTACTGTTTATTTACTACGTCATCTTACACAGCAAACTGTAATACGATTGTTGACTATTATGCTTCTAGGATAACTGTTATATTATTATCTCATTGCACTGTATATGTAAGTTATTATTTTGTTTCATTTCATTTGAGTTCACTGTTATGCACATAGAAAACGGCCATATTTTCTAATAAACTAACTATTATACTCTTACACAAACTGTTTACAACCTCCAGATGACTTTCAAACAAAGTCCTGAATTATTTTATCAGATAATTAACTGTTACTTTCTTAAAAACAAACAATCAGTAAAGCAAACTGTTATACGGCTGCAAAATCTTTAACGAAAATTATTATGTATGATTTTATTTGAGTCCACTATTATAAGCATGGCACAACTGTTTTACATTAAAAAAAATGATAATAAATGTTATAAACCTACAACAAGTGCTATATTATAATTTAATTGCTGTAAATAGTTCAAGTTAAATCTCCAAACTGTTTTCGAGCGACTAAAAAAACAAAACTACACCCTAATTAATATAACACACTTATTAAAACTGAAACTCAAAGAAAGTTATTATTGTATATTGTTTAATTTTATATCAGTTCTCTATAATACATACGTTAAAACTGTTATACTTTCTATTAAACTAACTATTAAACACTTACAAAAACTGTTTTATGACAAAAGGAACAAAATCCTATTTCAAGCATGGAACCACAAGTATACAAACAGAAATATTAACAGTTATACAACTGTTATACATTCATATTCATTTGAAAAAAATAGAAGAAAAAAAAAAATAATTTTATAATTTATTTACAATAAGCATGGAACCACAAGTATACAAACAGAAATATTAACAGTTATACAACTGTTATACTAATTTATTTATTGTAAATAAATTATAAAATAATTTTTTTTTCTTCTATTTTTTGCAAATGAATATGACTGTATAACAGTTGTATAACTGTTAATATTTCTGATTGTATACTTGTGGTTCCATGCTTGAAATAGGATTTTGTTCCTTTTGTCATAAAACAGTTTTTGTAAGTGTTTAACCAATATTTATTTAAATACGAAGCTTATAGCAAATTTAAGTTAACTATCTGGGATATAATCAGCTAAAATAAACGTTATATTAAGAGCAAACTGTTATACACATAGGACAACTGTTATTTATTAATTTAGTGGCGCTATATGATTCCAAAGAAGTTCTCAAATATTTTTGATTTGACTGTTATACAGTTGCTTTACATAAACGAAAGCTATTATTTTGTTTCATTCCATTTCAGTTTACTCTTATGCCCATGTAAAAACTGCTACATATTCTAATAAAATAACTGTTATACTAATAGAAAAAAGTGTTATACCACCATCAGAAGACCTTTTAGCAAACATTAACATTAACATTATTTCATCTTTATTATTGCTTTATATTTTGTGGCTTAAATTTTACTTATTTCATTCTTGAAGCAAATGATTTTAACCACTGTCCCTATGTCTGCCTGAGTGTGTTTGTATATGCCGCATTCAATTCATTTATTCAACACTTAAGTAAATTTGATTAAATTAGATGTGATTGCAGTAAATTTGAGTGTTTGAAGACTCGGCATCATATCCCACTACAGCAAACGTTTCCCCCCAGGAGTACAAAAAGTGAGAGAAAGAGATTTCATTCATTCCTAGCAGTAATTTGGTTTAGGAGAAGAAGGGGCTCAACAGTGTCAGTCAGACGCCCTGACTTAAGGCATTTAAATGTTGAAAACTTTTTCAGCGTCATCATTAACATTTCCCTAAGAACCCTTCCCCATTACATACATCTATCGATTTGCCTGTTTCCCTTATCGCAAGCAAGCAACCAATTGATCTCTGGCAATTTGTAATTTCTTCAAACTCATTATAGGGAATTTTGTGCGTTTTTTTTTTCTTGTAATTTGTAATTGAATATGAAATGTTAGCTGATGGTAGAGGAGGTGGGGTTGGTTCTGTTATCGAGCCTGCCAGAAAACAAGCAAAGAATGAAGTACCAAAACAACAGCACAAAAAAGCACTTGCCTCTAATTACTTCCACAAACATTTCCAGCCATCTACAACTGGCTCCATTAACGAATGCCTTCCAATTTTCGTTACAATTTCAATTTATGCGAAATGATTTTTTCGCTTTCTTGCTTTTCAACGAGTTCATGCCATCAACTTTATTGATTTTACGATTATCGCTTCATTACGTATTATGGTTGCACTTGCAGAGCGGAGGAGGTAAGGGAATTAGTGGTAAGAACATTGAAATTCTTTCATCGACATTTGAGTACTATACGTTCATTATGAAATGCGTAGAAAGGGCTTTAAGCAACACTTATTGGCGTTTAATGTTTTCTTAGGAAGAAGACAATGGCATTTGAAAACTCTTTCCTTTTCCATTCTTTTAACGAAAATTGTGATTATTATAAAATGACGATGATTTTCTGAGCTTGGCAAACCCTTACATCATCTGTAAAAGCTTTACATTTTTGTAGTCTAGTGTTTTAGCAATAAAAATAAAAGATTTCTGCCAAGACTTTAGTGAATTTATGATTTGTATGGGTTTTTTTTTATAGTTTTCAATATGGAGTATGAAGATTTATTATCTATTTTTTCTTAGGATGATGTTAGTGTAAAAATAATTTTTAAGTAAATGTCAAAGATAATGGGGATATAAATCAAAACGGACGATAATGCATGAAATGTTTATTGGCGAACAAAAATTAAAAATAAATAAACGAATAAAAAGCATTAAGTTCGGCCGGGCTGAACTTTGGATACCCACCACCTCGGGTGTATGTGTAAACCCCTTTCGCCACAATCTGGTGACAGTTGGATAACTTATGCACCCAAATTCGGAACGGACATTGAGTGGTCTAATAAATATAAGTCACAGTTGTATTTCACATTTCAACAAAATCGGGTAATAAATAAAGTTTTATGAGATTCACACCCTTAACCGGCATATCGGTCTATACGACAGCTATATCTAAGTGATATCCTATCTTTACCATATTTAGGTCGGATGGCGGATGGCCTTAAACAACTCACTGTTTCAAATTTCATCGAAATCGGAAAAAAATAAAGCTTTTATGGGCTTCAGACCCTTTATCGGCAGTTCGGTCAATATGGCAGCTATATCCATATATAGTCCGATCTGTACCATATTTGGGTCGTATGTTGGGAGGCGTCAAACTATCGGTAAAAAAATACAGCTTTTATGGGCTTCAGACCCTTTATCTGGAGATTGATCTATATGGCAGCTATATCTAAATATAGTCCTGTACCATATTTGGATATTGCGAGGCTTAAACTGCGCACTATTCTAAATTTCAGCGAAATCGTATAAAAAATAAAGCTTTTATGGCCTTCAGACCCCTTATAGAAGGATCGGTCTATATGGCAGCTATATCTAAATATAGTCCGATCTGAACCAGGCCTAAAACTACTCACTGCTCCAAATTTCAGCGAATGAAAAATAAAGCATTTATGGGCATCTAGAAGCTATATCCACATATTGTCCGATTTGGACCGTTCAAAAACTTAATCAGCGTGCACCAAAGAGACGTATCTGCGCCAAATTGCAGCTCAATTTTTGAAGCCTGTAGAGTGATTACAACAGACGGACGGACAGAGACACGGACATCGTTAAATCGTCTTAGAATTTTACGACGATCCGAAAAATATTGTATATACTTTGTAGGGTCGGAAATTGATATTTCGATGTGTTGCAAACGGAATGACTAAATGAATATACCGCCCACTGTGAGTTGTCTTACGACCCTCGATATTTGTTTCGAATATGGTCTAGAGCGGACAATATCTTCATATAGCTCCTATAAGGACGTAGCCATGATTTTATTTTGGGGGGCCAACCCACATTTTTTCAAAATCAAAAAATTTCGAAATTCTTATTTTACTGTGAATTTTGTAAAGATATCTGAATTTTTATACCCTCCACCATAGGATGGGGGGTATACTAATTTCGTCATTCTGATTGTAACTACTCGAAATATTCGTCTGAGACCCCATAAAGTATACATATTCTTGATCGTCGCGAAATTTTATATCGATCTAGTCATGTCCGTCCGTCCGTCCGTCTGTCTGTCTGTCGAAAGCACGCTAACTTCCGAAGGAATAGAGCTAGCCGCTTGAATTTTTGCACAAATACTTTTTATTAGTGTAGGTCGGTTGGTATTGTAAATGGGACATATCGGTCCATGTTTTGATATTGTTGCCATATAAACCGATCTTGGGTCTTGACTTCTTGAACCTCTAGAAGGCGCAATTCTCATCCGATTGGAATGAAATTTTGCACGACGTGTTTTGTTATGATATCCAACAATTGTGCCAAGTATGGTTCAAATCGGTTCATAATCTGGTATAGCTGTCATATAAACCGATCTTGGGTCTTGACTTCTTGAGCCTCTAGAGTGCGCAATTCTTATCCGATTTTATTGAAATTTTGCACGTAGTGTTTTGGTATCACTTCCAATAACTACGCTTAGTATGATTTAAATCGGTCCATATTTTGATATAGCTGCCATATAACCGATCTGGGGTCTTGACTTCTTGAGCCTCTAGAGGGCGCAATTCTCGTCCGATTTAACTGAAATTTTGCACGTAGTGTTTTGGTATTACTTTCAACAACTGTGCTAAGTATGATTCAAATCGTTTCATAATCTGGTATAGCTGTCATTTAAACCGATCTTGGATTTTGACTTCTTGAGCTAATAGAGCACGAAATTCTTATCCGATTTGGCTGAAATTTTGCATGAGGTGTTTTGTTATGACTTCCAATAACTGTGCTTAGTATGGCGTAGATCGATATAGAACCTGATATAGCTGCCATATAAACCGATCTGGGATCTTGACTTCTTGAACCTCTAGAGGGTGCAATTCTCATCCGATTTGGCTGAAATTTTGTACAAGGGCTTCTCTCATGACACATACGTGTCTAGTATGGTCAGAATCGATCAATAGCTTGATACAGCTCCCATATCAACCTTTCTCCCGATTTTGCTTCTTGAGCCCCTACAAGGCGCAATTCTTATCCGAATGAACTGAAATATTACACAGTGACTTTTACAATGTCAATGAGCATTAATTTATGGTCCGAATCGGACTATAACTTGTTTTGCTCTCAAACTAGTTTTATGATTTCAACGAGTTATTGTTTGTGTCGGTCTATTGGTTTTAAGTGACTTTTACTTCCATAAAATTTTACGCAAACACACTGAAAACATTAAGCAACTTAATTAAAATCAATGGAAATTCCGTTTTTTATGAAAAAGATGTCCCGTAAACATTGCATCTAACTATTGTCGTATATGCCTCTTTATAATTTTCCATCATGTCTTTATAATTCTTAAAGTGTTCTAATTTATTGGAGATACTTGTAAAATAAGAGAAGGTGTCATTGATGTCCAATGACCTAGAGTCAAATTTCAGCAAAATCGGATAATTAATGTTGCTTTTATGGGTCGAAGACCCTTAATCGGAGCATCGGTCTATTTGGCAGCTATATCCAAATCTGGACCGATCTGGGCCATATTGACTGAGGATGTCGAGGGTCCTAAATTTCAGCACAATCGGATAATAAATGTGGCTTTTATTGGGCTAAGACCCTAAATCGGCGGATCGGTCTATATGGGAGCTATATCAAGATATAGTCCGATATAACCCATCTTCGAAATTAACCTGCTTATGGACAAAAAAAAAAAGTATCTGTGCAAAGTTTCAGCTCAATATCTCTGTTGTTTGAAGACTGAAGCGTTATTATAACAGACAGACGGACGGACATGTCTAGATCGTCTTAGATTGTTACGCTGATCAAGAATATATATACTTTATAGGGTCGGAAACTGATATTTCGATGTGTTGCAAACGGAATGACAAAATGAATATAGCCCCATCCTTCGGTGGTGGGTATAAAAATAATTTCGGGGTTAAGTTGCCTTTAGAGAGTATTTAGTCCATAAAAAAATAATTTCTTATAGAAAGTTTGTCCTTAGAATAAGCTAAGTAAAATGTTGTCTTTAGAAGAAAAATTGAAAGCTATTTGATCTTTAAAAAATAATTTCGAGGGAGACCCGGATCTTGTTGAAATTTTATTATTAGAGAATGTGACGCTAAAATCTTTTATTTAATTTGTTTAGAAAATTTTTCATTAAAAATTAGTTTATACGTAGAATTTCGTTACAATTATGTCCTTAGGAAAAATAGTTTTAAGGCGGCCCTGGGCTCAGCAAAACATTGTCTTTGTGGAATAATATTAAAATGAAATTTTGTCATTTTAAAAAATGTTACTGATTTTTTTTTTTTTTTTTTTTTGATTGGAATAAATTTAATTAAAATTTTTTCTTAAGACAAAATCACTTTGGGTGGGGGGGGGGGGTGCTCGGGTCCGAGGCTCCTCCCCCTGGCTACGTCCCTGAGACCCCATATAGACTGATCTCCGAATTTAAGGTCTTAGGCCCATAGAAGGCGCAATTATCACTGAAAATTGGCAATGCTAATTTTCTTAGGCTCTTCGTCGACACTGAGGTGTATGGTTCAGATCGGAATATATTTCGATATAGTTGCTAAATATACCGATCATCCAATTTTAAACCTTTCACACCCATATATTGCGCATTTGTTGGCCGATTTTGTTGAAATTTTGATTTTGTCGAAATGTAGTTAATATATATACCTAAGGTATATATATTATACCTTATATCCAAAGTTCGGCCCGGCCAAACTTAGTGCCTTTTACATTCTTTCAATGTCAATTTTAATATATCAGCTACCAAACATTTCATTGCGATAAAAAATTCTTATCAATGGCAATTTTCTCCGAATTCCTGGAATTATTTCCAATTTCCTCCAACTTCTTCCTTCCAAACACCCCCATAATAGTTTATTTGCCTACCAACGAACATAGCTCAAAGTTCATTAAACTCTTTTTGATTTGATTTGAATTCATTGTAGTTGTGTGGTCGTGTTTGCACAACACAACTGTTTAAATAAATCTCAAGTTATAAAGCATAAGCAAAACATATTTAGAATTATCACAATTTGATTGATTTAAATTTTTTGTGTCTTAACAAACATGCAAATAAAACCCCACAGCTCTCATTAATCATTTGAGTTGAAAATTTTGAAAGAGAAACCAAAAACAAAAAAATACTACAAACAAAGTTGTGAATACCAGCCAAGACGGACTGACAGGCATGAGGATTGTAAACAAGCAGCATCATTATTTCACTGTCTGAAAGGTGTCAATTGAGTGGAGGCGGAATTGTCAATTTTAATTATGAATCGTAAATAGATAAAGTGATTATTTATACTTTGATACACTGAGAGGAATGTCTATTAAGATATAAAGCCACTTGATTGCCACATTTCAGGTGTTATTTCAGTTTTTTTTTTTTTGTGGAACAACCAACATAGCCTTTGGCAACTCTACCAATATCGTTATAAGGATTTATGTTGCGATACGCAATATTTTTTTCACTTTAAGGTGTTTAAGTTCGCCAACAATAGCCGGTAGTGATTCTCAAGTCCGCTATAACACAATTTTTTATTTCGCTTGAACTCCATCTGGAATAAATTTTTTTAAATTTACTCAGAAGTAGTAATGTGCGCGTGAGTGATTTTCCACTCACGCACATTCTCGAAAAAAAAAGATAAAAAGCCAATTGATTGCCACATTTCAGGTATTATTGCAGTTTTTTTTTTTTTTTTTTTTTTTTTTGTGGAACAACCAACATAGCCTTTGGCAACTCTACCAATATCGTTATAAGGATTTATGTTGCGATACGCAATATTTTTTCACTTTAAGGTGTTTAAGTTCGCCAACAATAGCCGGTAGTGATTCTCAAGTCCACTATAACACAATCACACTATTACGCTTGAAGTCCATCTGGAATAATTTTTTTTTTAATTAACTCAGAAGAAGTAATGTGCGCGTGAGTGATTTTTCACTCACGCACGTTCTCGAAAAAAAAAAAATAAGATAAAAAGCCACTTGATTGCCACATTTCAGGTGTTATTGCAGTTTTTTTTGTGGAACAACCAATATAGCCTTTGGTAACTCTACCAATATCGTTATAAGGATTTATGTTGCGATACGCAATATTTTTTTCACTTTAAGGTGTTTAAGTTCGCCAACAATAGCCGGTAGTGATTCTCAAGTCCACTATAACACAATCACACTATTACGCTTGAACTCCATCTGGAATAATTTTTTTTTTAATTAACTCAGAAGTAGTAATGTGCGCGTGAGTGATTTTTCACTCACGCATGTTCTCGAAAAAAAATTTTACTCATGCACGCTAACGCACGACTTTTTTATATTAACTTACGTTCACACACGCTGGGGAGAAAACAACTTTACTCATGCACGACTAACGAGAAAATAATGAATCACGAGACAATCACGAAGCACTCGCGACTCACGAGCGCATCAACTGCAGCCGATGATTACCCCAGCAAGAATAAGAAGGACAAAGCTAAAGAAATGAAACCACCAGCGAAAACGGCCGAAAGGAAGAAACCCGACAGACCTAGGCAGCGACCGGAGGCCACGCCGAGGGACCTTAAGCGAAATGCTAAACCAGAGGGAGCTGAAGTCGCCATCCGTTCTGTTCAGAAGACCAAAACGGGTGCGATTCTCCTCGTAATGGGCAAAGATGGGAATGAGGACGTGTTCGGCGAATCCCTCAAGGGCACCCTTTTGCGTAGGACCTAAAACCAAAGGCGACAATAGAGATCAACGAACAGCGGAAATGCGCCAAACTTTTAGAGGACACGGGTGCGATAGCACTATACCGTACATCACTCTTGCGCCCAAAGAAATTATCGGAACGATAACAGAGTGGGGTATGCCAGAAACTTACGCAACAAGCGACCAGCTTGAAACTCCTTGAGGAAATTGACCGTCATGACTACCGGCCAGAGCATGCATTAGTCGTTCTGTCAACAGTGGGACGTTTGATAGGCATCATAGAGTGCGAATGTAACAAATCCAAGCCAAACCTTAAACAGCGGAGGGCAAATAGAACCGCAGCACATTGGCAGAATAACGCTATAGCTGAGTAGCAAAAAAATTGGATTAAAGTTAGACGCAGATATACGAGATCTCGCCACAGAAGCACGGCTGAGGCTGAACACGGTCTATACATGGAAGCAAAAGAAGAACCCTCTGACAATATAAGATGAGCTAAGAAATGCAGTCCACAGCCTTCAAAGCAGAAAAAAACCCCGGTCTCGACGGAATACCCGCAGTGGTCATAAGGCAGATAGCAAAAAACGCAACTGAATTTCTTCTAGGAATGTTTAACTGATGGCTTTTTGAGAACGTTTTTCCGGAGGTATGGAAGAGACAAAAGCTGGTGTTCAAAGGCAAGGGGCAAAAATGACTCCACATCCCCATCACCATACGGCCATTCTGCATGCTGGATATGACCGGCAATATTTTGGAGCGACTTTTGAAGCCGCGGCTTCAGGACGCCATCATTGAGGGAGACAAATTGACTTACAGGCAGAAATGTCCACGATCGGTGCTCCCTGAGATGTGGTGGAGAGTGTAGAGGCGGCTAGGCGAAGAAAGGATATGAAGAACGCATTTAATAGCCTCACATGGTCTGACGTCCTTCAAGCACTCAGGGAGGACCTTAATATACCGCCGGCGTATTTGATGAGAATAATAATAAGTTACTTTCATAACAGGATGGGACGAGAGAATAGGAGGTCACATCAGCAACGGCGCAAGGCTCCATACTAGGACCAGATCTTTGGAATGCCAGTTATGATGGAATACTGCAAACAGAAATGAAGAGGGTATCTTTTTAATAGGATATGCTGATTACATAGCTGCAGTCATCACAGCAAGAGACACGGAAGGTGCTGAGCGCAAACTATGACAGTTGATGCTAATGGCAGAAGAGTGGCTGGATTCCAACGGCCCGCAACTTGCGATGCAGAAGACTTAGTGGCTACTCCTGACGAGAAAATATATCTCATTGGAAGTGTATATGCGCATAGAACGCATACTGGCGAACAACAAGTAGAGATTGCTCAAATATCTAGGTATCTGACTGGATACAAAGCTAACCTATGCAAAGTAAATTCGGTAGAAAGGCCGCGAGAATAGCGGCACAACTCAGTCGAGTGATGGCAAACACAAGAGGGCATCTCCCGAGCAGGCGCAGGCTCTTAATGGAGACATGTAATAGCATCCTCCTCTATGGGAGCGAAATATGGGGCCGGACACTGCAGACAGCATGGCGAGCAAAATCCCAGCTCTTGGTACAGAGGACGATTGCTCAAATCATCCTTAAGGACAGTAGCGGAGCACGCAAACCTTGTGGTAGCCGGAATGGTTTCGATAGATGCAGATGTTGACAGGCCAAGTTTACTTCCGGCAAAACCTGCATAGAATGGGCAAATGCTCTTCTAGCAAGTTCATTTATTAGGAGCAAGAGGTAGCAGATGATGTGGAACATACATTCTTCCACTGCGAGAGGTGAGTTGTATAACTCAGGAAACTGGAAACAGCGAATGACGACGTTTCGTCTGGGACAATAGTCCAGGGGATGCTTAAAGACAAGCAGATCTGGGAGGCGATGATGAGATACGCCGATAAAGTTCTGCGGAAGAGGTTGGACGTGGAAGCAGTGGCGTAGAGTATGAATGCGAAGGCCTGGACGCAAACACAACGAAGTTGATATAATTTATTACCAGATATGAGGTTCCCCTCGAAGTAATGCGAAAGCGGTTCCGAGGAGTAATTCATCCTCAGGGGTGATACACGGTATCTTTTAAGCCAGTACCATTGGAAACAACGGAGTCCGTCATAAGGCGAAAGGCATACTCGTCATGTGAGTAAAGCATTTTCCCTTCCTAACACGCAAAAAAAAAAAACACCATAGGATGGGGAATGTACTAATCAAGTTATTCCGTTTGTAAGATCTCGAAATATTGATCTGCGACCTCCGTAAGTATTGGGATGCCCAAAAAGTAATTGCGGATTTTTTAAAAGATAGTAAATGCATTTTTAATAAAATTTAGAAAGAACTTTAATAAAATATACTTTTTTTACACTTTTTTTCTAAAGCAAGCTAAAAGTAACAGCTGATAACTGACAGAAGAAAGAATGCAATAACAGAGTCACAAGCTGTGTAAAAATTTGTCAACGCCGACTATATGAAAAATCCGCAATTACTTTTTTGGGCAACCCAATATATTTATTCTTGATCGTCCCGACTTTCTGAGCCTTGTCCGTCTGATGTCTCGATTTCACACCTAAAACCTCTGGAAGCTGCAATTTTGGTCCGAATTTGGCTTAAATTTTGCACCTCATGTTCCATTACGACTTCCAACCACCGCACAGTGGGATAGAACCAAAAAAAAAATATATGACGTGTGAGAACGGGTAGAGATACCTTTTTGAAGTTTGGAATGGTTAAAGCTGAGGTGTTAGCGAGATCGTGTGCAAAAGTTCAAGGCCCTAGGTAGCCCGGGTGCTTTTTGGCCAGGCTCCTAAATTTGATTACCTTGGTATTTCGAAAATGTTTATTTGTGGTCCAATTTCTAAAATTTGTTGTTGTTGTTGGATAGTGCTGAAAATTCCTACAGAAAAGTCTGCTTGAGGTCTCGTCTTGTTTCGGTGACATTCGACTTACCATTCCATATTGCAAAGAGATATCTGAATACGCTCTCACACGACATATTTTTTACTAGATCTTTTTTCGGTTTTATCTCACTGTGCACTGTGCCAAGTAAGGTACAAATGAGCCTATAGACTTATATGTGTGGGTCCTAAAAGCTTTAATATTTGACTAGTTGCTAGAAATTTGGTACGTAAAGTAAAATGATGCAGAATCCATGGGGGTTGTTTCCCAAGATTCGGTCCGGCCGAACTTGGCACGTATTTACCTGTTAAAGACTGTAGCGTGATCTCGGTCAGACGGACGGACATGGTCATATCGTCTTAGAGTTTTACAACGATCAAGAATACGTATACTTTGTAGGGTCGGAAATGGATATTTCGATAAGCTACAAAAAGGGCGATCAAATTAATATATCCCAATTTTTGGTGGTGGGTATACCAATGAAAGAAGAAGAAGATGCTTTCCATTTTTCTTAAAAATTCCATAATAATCAATTTCCCTTTTAAGGAGTTGTTCGCACGTATGCTTCATTTAATGCATGTCATTCAACAACAACAAATGGTCTTAATTTGTAAAACGGGAAAAGCAACTATTTTAAATTAAATTATAAACTTATATTGTACATAGAGTGACTGTTGAGGAGCTTAAACAAAAATTCTTTTTAATGGTTTTTATTAGTTTTTTTTTTGGATTTTTTCTCCCTTTTTTGGACAAGGTCATGGGAATTTATGAACTTGAGTATTTATCTTGTCATGATAATTGACAGTTTTGTTGATGATGACTTTTCGCATGATTGCCCTTGACGAGGACACACGCATGTACATTTTCGTTTTAATTATGAAATTTTAAAGAAACAACCATGAGATATTGTGACTCTAATAATAAAGAAAACAAGTAAAAAGGCATTAAGTTCGGCCGGGCCGAACCTTGGATACCCACCACCTCGGGTATATATGTAAACCCTCTTTCGTCATGATCCGGTGAATATTTAGTAACTTATGCACCCCAATTCGGCACGGACATTGAGTGGTCTAATAAATATTGGGGTGCCCAAAAAGTAATTGCGGATTTTTCATATAGTCGCCGTTGACAAAGTTTTTCACAGCTTGTGACTCTGTAATTGCATTCCTTCTTCTGTCAGTTATCAGCTGTTACTTTTAGCTTGCTTTAGAAAAAAATTGTAAAAAAAGTATATTTGATTAAAGTTCATTCTAAGTCTTATTAAAAATGCATTTACTTTCTTTTAAAAAATCCGCAATTACTTTTTGGGCAACCCAATATAAGTCACTTTTCAATATGGTATAACAAAACTTTGGTCTTTTTGGCAGCTATATCCAAATATAAACCGATCTGAACCATAAAGGACACCGATGTCGACAAGCCTAACATGAGTCACTGCGTCAAATTTCAACGAAATCGGATAATAAATGCGATCGAATCGGTTAAATCGTCTTAGAATTTTACGACGGTCCGAAATATATATACTTTATAGGGTCGGAAACTGATAATTCGTTGTGTTGCAAACGTAATGACTAAATGAATATACCCGCTATTCTACGGTGGTGGGTATAAAAAGCTTAGCCAGAGCAATAGGAAATGGCCAGTCACCATGTCGCCTAGTCGTGACGAAAAGAATACCCATCAGACATGACCTTCAAACAAAGTTAGCTGCCAAATGCTTTGTTACTGCCAAAATGAAACATTTGGCTATTTATAAGGACATGTGTATGTAGTAATAAGGGGGGAACTACAACTTAAAAAGTAATTGAAAATTATATCATGGCTATGACATTTAAACTGAGATGGAGTAAAGATTTAAAGTCTATTCAGTTATTCCAAGTATTGCCAGCGAATATTAGACTAGCCCATGATTACATGAAGGCATACAAATTTAAGAAATTAATTGCCCTCATAATTTAGTTTCAACAAGTAAAAAGGCATTAAATTCGGCCGGGCCAGAATTTGGATACCCACCACCTCGGGTATATATAAAAACCCCCTTTTCGTCACAATCTGATGAAAATTGAATAACTTATGCACCCAAATTCGACACGGATATTGAGTGGTCTAATAAATATAAGTCACTGTTGAATTTTTGATTTCAAATTTCAACAAAATCTGGTAATAAATAAACCTCTTATGAGCTTCAGACCCCTAATCGGCATGTCGGTCTATATGACCTATATCTAAATATAGTCCGATCCGAACCATATTTGGGACGGACGTCGGGAGAATTAAGACTACCCAACAAATTTCAGCGAAATCGGAAAATAAATAGAGCTTTTACGGGCTTCAGACCCTTTATCAGTCTATATGGCAGCTATACCTAAATATAGTCCGATTAAATCCATATTAAGGTCAGATGTCAGGCGGCTTAAAATAACCTTCTGTTTCAAATTTCAGTAAAATCAGGTAATAAATAAAGCTTTTATGGGCTTCAGACCCTTTATCGGCAGATCAGTCTATGTGACAGCTATATCTAAATATAGTCCGATCTGAAGCATATTTGGGTCCTATGTTAGGAGGCGTAAAGCTATTTACTGTTTCAAATTTCAGCAAAATCGGTAAAAAAATAAATCTTTTTTGGGCTTCAGACCCTTAATCGGGAGATCGGTCTATATGGCAGCTATATCTAAATATAGTCCGATCTAAACCATATTCGGGTCCTATGTTAGTAGGCATAAAAGCACATAACGTTTCAAATTTTAGCGAAATCGGTTAAAAAATAAAGCTTTTATGGGCTTTAGACCCTTTATCTGGGGATCGGTCTATATGGCAGCTATACCTAAATATAGTCCGATTTGATCCATATTTAGGTCACATATCAGGAGGCTTAAGAAAACCTTTTATTTTTTTATTTTAGCGAAATCGGATAATAAATAAAGCTTTTATGGGCTTCATACCCTTTATCGGCAGATCGGTCTATAGGGTAGCTATACCTAAATATAGTCCGATATGTACCATATTTGGGTCAGATGTAGGGAGGCCTAAAACTACTCATTGTTTTTAAATTTTAGCAAAATCGGATGAAAAATAAAGCATTTATGGGCATTAGACCCTTTATCGGAAAATCAGTCTATAAAGCAGCTATATCCAAATATGGTCCGATTTGGCCCGTTCAAGAACTTAACCAGCATGCATCAAAAGGACGTATCTGTGCCAAATTTCAGCTCAATATCTCAATTTTTGATAGCTGTAGAGTGATTACACAGACGGACGGACAGACAGACTGACACACGGACATTAAAATTCAATAAATCTTTATTTGTTGTTGACCATTCACTTAGTCCGATTTTGGCATACTTTTTCCAACATTTTGGCCGGTATCTGACGAATAAATGCTTCAATGTTGTCTTACAATGCGTCAATTGAAGTGGGCTTGTCTGTATAGATATGAGATTTAACATAGCCCCACAAAAAATAGTCTAAAGGCGTTAAATCGCACATTGTAGGCGGCCAATTGACCGGTTCCAAAAGTGAAATAACATATTCACCGAAATCGCCTCTCAATAACTCCATTGTTACGCGTGCTGTGTGCTCTGTGACATGTGACACCTTTAACAAGACGGTGACACATGCCACACAGCACACGTAACAATGGACTTATTGAGTATAACCCCATCCTATGGTGTTGGGTATAAAATGCTGGTATCTTCTCCTTATTTATAAAAATCAATTTGTGTTTGTTTGTTGATTTGTTTGTGTGTTTCTTATAGACTCAGAAACGGCTGAACCCATTTTCTTGAAATGTTCACTGATGGTGCGTAATGAAAATAGAGTACTAAATTTTTTGATATCTGAAGAGGGAGCGGACCCTCCCCCTTACCCTAGTTTTCAGAAACGCCAGATCTCGAAGTTGGGTGATGCAATTTAAGCGAAATTTAATCTTATAGTAACCTACAAACAAAAATTTGGTATCCAAATTTCGGATGGGGTACCCAGGGGGGGGGGCGCCCCACCCCAAAACCTACCAAATATATATATACACCAATCACGACAATATGGGACTCAAATGAAAGGTATTTAAGATTAGAAAACGTATCTGATATCCAATTGTCGGACCAAGTGTTAGGGGGAAAACCCCAACCCCCAAAACACCCCTAAATCGGACATATTTACCAAGCGAATAGAATACGAATTTGGGACCAATTTTCTGGGGGTTCACCTCTTCTGCAAAACACCCCCCAAACAGGACTTATTTACTGACCATGCCAATATGGGGCTTAAATAAAAGGTATTTGGGTGTAAAATACGAATCTGATATCCAAATGTGGGACCAAGTGTTTGGGGGACCGCCCATCCCCGAGAACATACCCCAAGACAAATTTACGACCATAGCAATATAGGACTCAAATATGAAAGATCTTTGGAAGTAAAGCACGAATCTGATATCAATGTTCGGGAAAAGTGTCTATGGGGCCACCCCACCCCCACAACACCATCCAAATAGGAAGTATTTGCTGATATTGCCATACGAGGCTCAAATAAGAGGTATTTTAGAGTAGAACACGAAACTGATATATATATTCAAAGCTAAGTCACTGAGTGGCCCCAAAACACTCCCCAAACCGAACATGTTTGTCGACTATGGAAAAATGGAGCTCAAATGAAGGGTATTTGGGAGTAGACCATGAATCTGAAATCAACATTCGGGACCAACTGTCTAGGGGACGTCCCACCACCATAACAACCCCCAAGTAGGACATATTTGCTCACCAAGACAATTTGGGTCTTCAAGACAGTGAAGCTCGACATTCATAGTTTTTAAGGTCCATACCCCAAACATATTTGCTGGCTTTTGCAATAAGGGGTTTAAGTGAATGGTATTTCAGATTCGAAAACAAACTTGATATCCAATTTTGAGGCCAATGGCAATATGAGGTTCAAATATATAAGAATAGTGCACGTTGCTGATGTATTTTCAAGGCTTAGTGTCTGGGGGACAGCCTCACTACCCAAAACACCCCTAAATCGGGCATATTTACCAACCATGTCAATGTGGGGCTCAAATGAAAGGAATGGGAGGTAGAGCAAGAATTGATACCCACATTCGTGAACAATTTTCTGGGGGTATACCCCTTTCCCAAAATACCCCACAAACAGCAATTTTTTACTGACCATCTCAATATGGGGCTCATATAAAGGTATTTGGGAGTAAAATACGAATTTGATATCCAAATGTAGGACCATGTATTTTAGGCATCTCCCCTTCCCCAAAACATATCCGAAAGGGTAAACATTGCCAATATGTGGCTCAAATGAAAGGTGTTTGAGATTAGAAAACGAATTTGATAACCAATCTTGGGGCCATAAACTCCCCTCAAAACCAATTGCTAAATTAGTATAAATAAATGGTATTTGAGAAAAAAGCACGATGCTGATATTTTTCCGAAAACACCCCTAAATGTCAGACTGAAATAAAGTATTTAAATAATGGAGTACACCTTGAACTTGAATTCGTAGACCAACAAAGATCATATGGGATTCAGATAAAGGCACTTATATTGTTAAACTGTTTGTCAACCGATATACTTTTTTCGTAGCATGGTATTTCACTAAAAGCTCTTTATTTGTCGAAAATTAATATTCAAAGGAAAATTTTGCTCCATATAAAGTAGAAGAAAACGCAGCGGAGCGGGCCCGGTCCAGCTAGTGTCTAATGAAAAAAATGATAGAGCAACAGACAAATGGCTGCCAGGTACAAGAATTTCGAAGACACATACATTATTTGGTAATATTTACGCGGTAAAATATTTCCATGCCAAAGTAGGTATTTACATGTGCGAAACCAACAATTCCCATAAGCATTTTTATGCCCATTAAGTCCGTTTCAGCCGTTTCTGAGTCTATAAGGAACACACAAACAAACCTACAAACAAACACAAATTGATTTTTATGTATAAGATATTCTTGATCGTCTCGACATTCTGAGTGGATCTAGCCCTGTCCATCAATCCGTCTGTCGAAATCACAACAGCGGTCGAACGCGTAAAGCTAGCCGTTTGAAATTTTGTACAGATACTCAATATTGACGTAGGTCTTTGGGGATTGCAAATCAATTCGATCGGCCATATCGATTCAGATTTGCCAGCCGCAATTTATGACTTCCGACAATTGTGCCAAGTGCGGTCCAATTCGGCCTATAACCTGATAAAGCTACCATAAAAACCGCTCTCCCGATTTGACTTCTTGAGTCTTTACAAGCAACAATTTTTGTCCGATTTGGTGTTCCTATATAAACCGATCTCCCGATTTGACTTCTTTAGTCCATACAAACCGGAATTTTTGAACGTTTTTGCTGAAATTCTGCATGCGGTGTTCCAAATACGGTCCAAATCAGTCTATAACCTGATATAGCTCCCACGTAAACTGGTCTCTCGATCATCCTTGTTCGGTTCCTTGAAGCTTTAATTTTTGCTGATTTGAGAGAAGTGTGGTATGTAGAATGAAATTATGCCCTTCAACTGAACTTATTTTTTATAAATTTTAAGCAGAATCCATGGTGGTTGTTTCGATTTATTTATATTGGGTTGCCCAAAAAGTAATTGTCGGTAATATAGTCGGCGTTGACAAATTTTTCCAACGGCTTGTGACTCTGTAATTGCTTTCTTTCTTCTGTCAGTTATCAGCTGCTACTATTAGCATGCTTTAGAAAAAAAATGCGCGAAATTTTGTTTACATTTGTTTGCTTGGCGTCAATTTTAATATGGCTACCACATGTATTGAAAGAAATTCATTTAACAAACCGAATCAACGCTTGTGATATGCACCTTAAACGCAATGAATTCGATCCGTTTTTAAAACGAATCATAACTGGAGATGAAAAATGGATTGTTTACAACAACGTTAGTCGAAAACGATCATGGTCCAAGCATGGTGAACCAGCTCAAACCACTTCAAAGGCTGATATCCACCAAAAGAAGGTTATGCTGTCTGTTTGGTGGGATTGGAAGGGTGTGGTATATTTTGAGTTGCTTCCAAGGAATCAAACGATTAATTCGGATGTTTACTGTCAACAATTGGACAAATTGAATAGAGCCATCAAGGAGAAGCGACCAGAATTTGTCAATCGTAAAGGTGTCATATTCCACCAGGACAACGCTAGACCGCACACATCTTTGGTCACTCGCCAAAAACTAAGTGAGCTTGGCTGGGAACTTTTGATGCATCCACCACCATCCACCCTGACCTTGCACCATCAGAGTACCATTTATTTCGATCTTTGCAGAACTCCTTAAATGGTTAAACTTTCGGCAATGATGAGGCTATAAAATCGCACTTGGTTCAGTTTTTTGCAGATAAAGGCCAGCAGTTCTATGAGCGTGGAATACTAAATTTGCCAGGAAGATGGCAAAAGGTTATCGAACAAAATGGCTATTATATATTTGATTAAAATTCATTCCAAGTTTTATTAAAAATGCATTTACTTTCTTTTAAAAAATCCGCAATTACTTTTTAGGCAACCCAATAGCATAACGAATACAGTACATCATTATACAAAACCATAATGGAGTTGTGCGAAAAATGAACATTAAATTGAACTTGGTATCCTTTTTAAAATGCATTATTTTTTTTTTTATTAAAAACAATATACATATACATAAGCGTGACGTTAAATTAATTCATAGTTGAAATACAGAGTAAAATGTTCTGTATATCAAGAATGAAAGGTAATGTAATGGGTAGAAAACTTTATGTTAGTTACAAATTCTAGCAATAAAACATCTGAAAGGAATTATTTTTTGCGTGTGTGATATCTATTTCGTAATAACCAGGCTTACATTTTAAGGACATTATGAAGAATGTCAAGGTCAAAAGTGTTGTTGGGTCGTTATATAAATTAATTAACATTTTCTTATTGTTCTATTTGACTGCGATGAATACATGCTCAATTACATCACCATGTTTCGATCTAATAAGAAATAAAACATTGATATTGTCCCTTGCTAGAATCGCCACGCCCCCTCCATGGCGTTCTCTATCTGGTCTGAAAATAAAATATACATCTAAAGAGACAAGAATAGCTGAGCTTAGTCCTATTTCCGAGACACACACTACGTCAATTACCGACTTTTCGAATATGTTTTTCAATTCGTCGATCTTATACCTCAAACTCTGACCGCTTTATTTACATAGTTTAATGAAGCTTTAAAATAGATTATTTGATAGTTTCAGGAAGGAAATCTGTCGAATAAACCTATTTCAAATCTATTACCACATGTCATGCAAGTCAAATATGTTCAAACTGTAATAACTACGGTTGACATATGACAAAATTATTGCAAATTCTCTAAAACCTGACGAACATATATATGGGAGCCATATCTAAATCCGTACCGATTTCAACCAAATTTCTTAGATATTGTGGTTGTCGTCGAGGAAGGCCACGTGCTAAATGTTGGCAACATTGGTTAGTAAATGCGCTTGCAGTGGCTATGGAAGTGAAAATCGGGCAATATACATATATGGCAGCTATACCTAAATCTAAATCGATTTGTATCCAACTGACCTCTAATATTAAGAGTCATAAGAAAATACTTCCTGCCAAATTTCAATTGAAAAAGCTAAAAAATTACCACATTATTGCAATTTTAGTCCAAATCGGACGAACAAATGTACGGGTGCTATATCCACATCTGAACCGATTTTTTCCAATTTCAATAGGATTCGTCTCTACGCAAAAAAAAAAAATATGTGCCAAATTTAAATACGATCGGATAAAAATTGCGATCTGTAGTTTGTACACAAATTAACGCGGACAGACGGGCATTGCTAAAACAAATCAGAAAGTGATTCTAATTCGATTCGTATACCTATCAATGGGTCTATGTCTCTTCGTTCTGGGTGTTACAAGTAAATGCACTTAGTTATAATACACTCTACCACAGTGGTTGAATTTGTATTTGTATTTTATTATGATAAAACCCATACAAAAGACAGTGTCTTATAAAGGGTGATTTTTTTGAGGTTAGGTTTTTCATGCATTAGTATTTGACAGATCACGTGGGATTTCAGACATGGTGTCAAAGAGAAAGATGCTCAGTATGCTTTGACATTTCATCATGAATAGACTTACTAACGAGCAACGCTTGCAAATCATTGAATTTTATTACCAAAATCAGTGTTCGGTTCGAAATGTGTTCAAATTTTGACAAATTTTGTTCAGCGATGAGGCTCATTTCTGGTTGAATGGCTACGTAAATAAGCAAAATTGCCGCATTTGGAGTGAAGAGCAACCAGAAGCCGTTCAAGAACTGCCCATGCATCCCGAAAAATGCACTGTTTGGTGTGGTTTGTACGCTGGTGGAATCATTGGACCGTATTTTTTCAAAGATGCTGTTGGACGCAACGTTACGGTGAATGAACACATTTCGAACCGAACACTGATTTTGGTAATAAAATTCAATGATTTGCAAGCGTTGCTCGTTAGTAAGTCTATTCATGATGAAATGTCAAAGCATACTGAGCATCTTTCTCTTTGACACCATGTCTGAAATCCCACGTGATCTGTCAAATACTAATGCATGAAAATCCTAACCTCAAAAAAATCACCCTTTATAAAGCATGGGTTAGTAAATTGATAAATACAATGAGTTCAACAAGTTTTCATTTAAATAGAACAATAATTGGTACAAAATATTTAACAATTTAAGCAAAGTTACTGATACAATATTTAAGTTAAAAAAAAAGGTTTAAACAAAATAAAAGAAAGACGAAAAAGAAACTTTAAAGAAAATTTAACAATTTAATCAAAGTTACTAATAAAATAAATTAAAAAATTGTTATAAAAAAAAACAAATAATTAATTAAAATGATTATAAATCAAAGATTTGAACTGTCGTTCATTATTTATAGTTTGAATACTATTGGGACGATTATTCCAGAGACGTATAGCATTAACAAAGAACTGTTGTTCAGATACACGATATTGATGACGTATTTGTATTACTTGTTTACCTCTTGTAGAGTTGGCAAAACGCAATACAGAAGCCAGATATGACGGTTCATTGGTATAAATTGTCTTGTGGATCATTTGCAACAAGCGTATCTTAAGGAACGAGTTAAAAGAGACACCATATACTGGTCTGGCAAAGTCAGATACCCGGTCTCTTCTACGCAAACCAAAAATGTATCTAACGACATCGTTAAAGGCCACGTGCAATTTATTCCTATCAGTTACATCACAACCGTAAAAAACCTCGCAAGAGTATAATAGTTTCGGCAGAATAAATGTCCTATCCAAAAGCATTCTTATTGACAAAGGGGTATACTGTCGACTCATATATAAGTTTCGTAAAACGCCGTAGGTCCTGCCCACTGTCATACTGACATGATTTTTCCATGAAAGTCTATCTTCAAACTCCAAACCAAGGTTTCTTGCAGATGAAACAATCTCAATTGGGGCTCCAGCAATTGCCACATCAAGATTGGGCAGCATTGTCACCCGATTCCTACCAATTACAAGGCACTTTGACTTTGTTGGATTTAAAAGTAGTCCGTTGGCATTTGCCCATGTGTTTATCCTATCCAAGTCATTATTTAGTCGAAGTAGTGTAGGGTTTAAATATACCATGTAAGAATGGGTAGAGATATCTGTTTGAAATTTGGAATGGTTAGAGCTGAGATGTTACCAAGATCGTGGCCCTAATTCGAAAATTTCGCGTCAGATTAAGATAAACCCATGGATTTATCTTTCATCCCAAAATATGACAATTAATGTTCATGACTTTAATAGCAACAATTTTTGTTACACACGATAAGACAATATGATTATACCTTCCTCGCTTCTATGTTGATGGGTACAAAACAAAATGGAACCCCCCTCAAGTAGGTTATCTTGGCTGCATCGACAGTAACCACTATATCGCCCTGTCATTGTACTACAATTATGAACTTGTCATTCCCAAAAAAAAAAAAAAAACAAAAAAAGAAACTAGTTGACTTTACCTGTTATCAGTGATAACTAAAAATAAAGAAGAAACTGGCATGGGTCCTAACAAAAGTCTATTGTCAAAAGTTTTGCATTATTTCGTTCAATATTCACCTACAATCAATTTTGACTGCCGTAATGAAAGTAAACAAAATTATCGCCACAATACTATCAAAAAAACGAGCCAAAGAAATTTTAACAAAAAAACTAACACTACCCAGGTATATTATCAATGTCCAATAGCAGTCAGTCAGATACACAGACAAAAGAACAAGAATCAAAAATACAATGGGAAAAAATATTTAATGAAGAGGTAACTAAACAACGCAGTTAACACAAAAGAAAAAAAAAACTTATAATTGTTGTTATATTCCTGCGATAACGCATAAAAACGTCAAAACTTGCGTAACAGTCACAATCGCAATAACACCATCACTATGACTATATATCTCTATTCCAAAAAAAAAAAAAAAAAAAACAAGTAAAAGCGTGCTAAGTTCGGCCGGGCCGAATCTTATATACCCTCCACCATGGATCGCATTTGTCGAGTTCTTTTCCCGGCATCTCTTCTTAGGCAAAAAAGGATATAAGAAAAGAGTTGCTCTGCTATTAAAACGATGTCAAGATATGGTCCGGTTCGGACCACAATTAAATTATATGTTGGAGACCTGTGTAAAATTTCAGCCAATTCGTATAAGAATTGCGCTCATTGGGGCTCACGAAGTAAAATGAGAGAACGATTTATATGGAATCTGTATCGGGCTATAGACCGATTCAGACCATAATAAACACGTTTGTTGATGGTCATGAGATGATCCATCGTACAAAATTTCAGGCATATCGGATAATAATTGCGACCTCTAGGGGTCAAGAAGTCAAGATCCCAGATCGGTTTATATGGCAGCTATATCAGGTTATGAACCGATTTGAACCTTATATGACACAGTTGTTGAAAGTAAAAATAAAATACGTCATGAAAAATTTCAGCCAAATCGGATAGGAATTGCGCCCTCTAGAAGCTCAAGAAATCAAATCCCCAGATCTGTTTATATGACAGCTATATCAGGTTATGAACCGATTTGAACCATACCTGGCACAGTTGTTGGGTATCATAACAAAACACGTCGTGCGAAATTCCATTCCAATCGGATAAGAATTCCGCCCTCTAGAGGGTCAAGAAGTCAAGACCCAAGATCGGTTTATATGGTAGCTATATCAGGTTATGAACCGATTTGAACCATACTTAGCACTGTTGTTGGATGCAATAAGAAAACACGTCGTGCAAAATTTCATTTCAATCGGATAAGAATTGCGCACTCTAGAGGCTCAAGAAGTCAAGACCCAAGATCGGTTTATATGGCAGCTATATCAGGTTATGGGCCGATTTGAACCATATTTGGCGCAGTTGTTGGATGTCATAACAAAACACGTCGTGCAAAATTTCATTCTGATCGGATAAGAATTGCGCACGCTAGAGGCTCAAGAAGTCAAGACCCAAGATCGGTTTATATGGCAGCTATATCAGGTTATGAACCGATTTAAACCATACTTGGCACAGTTGTTGGATATCATAGCAAAACACGTCATGCAAAATTTCATTCCAATCGGATAAGAATTGCGCACTCTAAAGGCTCAAGAAGTCAAGACCCAAGATCGGTTTATATGGCAGCTATATCAAAACATGGACCGATATGGCCCATTTACAATACCAACCGACCTACACTAATAAGAAGTATTTGTGCAAAATTTCAAGCTGCTAGCTTTACTCCTTCGGAAGTTACCGTGCTTTCGACAGACAGACGGACGGACATGGCTAGATTGACATAAAATGTCACGACGATCAGGAATATATATACTTTATGGGGTCTCAGATGAATATTTCGAGTAGTTACAAACAGAATGATGAAATTAGTATACCCCCCATCTTATGGTGGAGGGTATAAAAAAACACTTTTTTTGAAAAGGAAAATTCTTCCAGGTAGAAATGTGAATGTGAAATTGTTGAAGTCAAAGAGAGGGGAGAATGAAGTTAAACATTTTGAGAAAATAAATGAATATAAACTTAACAGTAGAATTCTACTGAATGTTACTAAATATATATATATATATATATATATATATATATATATATATATTTATATATAGGGTTGCCCAAAAAGTAATTGCGGATTTTTCATATAGTCGGCGTTGAAAAATTTTTTCACAGCTTTTGACTCTGTAATTGCATTCTTTCTTCTGTCAGTTATCAGCTGTTACTTTTAGCTTGCTTAAAAAAAAAAAGTCTAAAAAAAGTATATTTGATTACAGTTCATTCTAAGTTTTATTAAAAATGCTTTTACTTTCTTTTAACAAATCCGCAGTTACTTTTTGGGCAACCCAATATATAATCTTGAAGCTAGACATCCTACAAATTTATTTTGAAAAAGTTTCATTCTACCAATAAAGGAAGACTAACATGAATAGCGGAAATTCACTCAAAACTTTAGGTTTTCGGTGGGTGCGGAAGTCAATTTCATGGCCGCCAAACAAATTAATTCCCACACGACATATAGTCACTAGAAGGAAACACCCTCCCACTATCCACTACCCACTCCCTAATTAAGAAAACGAATACCACACTAAAACATGAGTAATTTGAGATTAAAGTATAACAAATTAAAGTAGTCAATATTTTGAGCTATTTTAGGTATTGGTAGACTTGATAATACTGTACAACAACCACTATGAGGGGGTGGGAAATTCCAAGTTAGAGCAATAGAGCAAAACCCGAAAAGGGTTTTGGAATTCTCTGACCCTACTTTTTTAGGACCCTTTTAATACGAACTTAAGCGCAAACGAAGGCAAATGCAAATTTACCCATGAATATTCCATTAAGAAACCAGGGAAAAGCTTCTCACATATCAATGAGTGCTGTTCGATTCAAATTTTTGTGCTCTATGATAAAAGACTTCCTTTTTTGCAGTCGATTCCGAATGGAGTGCCGCAGAGCGACACTTCTTTCGGGAGACGTTTTCAAACGGCTTCTATGCTGGTTCAAGAAGTATGGAATCAAATTAATCACGTTGTGATAGATGGAAGTCATTCATACAGCGCATTAGATGTATTGGGTTGCCCAAAAAGTAATTGCGGATTTTTTAAAAGAAAGTAAATGCATTTTTAATAAAACTTAAAATGAACTTTAATCAAATATACTTTTTTACACTTTTTTTCTAACGCAAGCTAAAAGTAACAGCTGATAACTGACAGAAGAAAGAATGCAATTACAGAGTCACAAGCTGTGAAAAAATTTGTCAACGCCGACTATATGAAAAATCCGCAATTACTTTTTGGGCAACCCAATAGAATCACCCTTTGGAACGAATATTGATTGGGATCAATACCTTGTTGCAGCAAAGGCTTGCACCCGTTAGAGCATGGCAAGACATGTACGATCTGATACAGCACGGAAGCTGAACGTTGAAAAGTTGCAAACACAACAGATTGCAACGGCATACTCTATTCGACTGACCCAACTGCTTGATGAAAGCATTCCTTGTCCCGATGATATAACGGCACAGGCTCCACTCCATGCAGAATACCACGAAATCCGTCGAAATGATGGTGAAGCCAATGAGTAGCAACCATCCAGATGAAGGAGAGATACAAATGCAAATTTTGCCCATTACGCTAAGGAACAGGGGCAAACTTCGCACATATCAATGAGTGCGGTTCAATTAAAGTTAAAGCTCGATGATAAAGGGCCTCCTTTTTATAGCCGAGTCCGAACGGCGTGTCACAGTGCGAAACCCCTTTGAAGAGAAGTTTTACAGGGCATAGTAACTCACAAATGTTCCCAGCATTAGGAGGGGAAAACCACCGCTGAACATTTTTCTGATGGTCTCGGCAAGATTCGAACCCAGGCGTTCAGCGTCATAGACGGACATGCTAACCTCTGCGCTACGGTAACAGGAAAAAAGCAGATAGGAGAAACGTCTATACCGCAGAAAGAACAAGTAAAAAGGCGTTAAGTTCGGCCGGGCCGAACTTTGAATACCCACCACCTCGGGTATATATGTAAACCACCTTTCATCAAAATTCAAAATATGTTCCGATTTGGACCAAATACTAAAAAGTACAGTAGCTATATTTAAAACTAAACCAATCTGAACCATATACGAGACGGGTGTCGAAAAGCCTAACATAAGTCACTGTGTCAAATTTCAGTGAAAACGGATAAGAAATGTGGCTTTAATGGGCTTAAGACCCCAAATCGGAGGATCGGTCTATATGGCAGCTATATCCAAATCTGAACCGATCTGGGCCAAATTAAGGAATGATGTCGGAGGGCCTAAAACAACTCACTGTCCCAAATTTCAGCAAAATCGAATAATAAATGTGGCTTTTATGGGCCTAAGACCCAAAATCGGCGGATCGGTCTATATGCGGGCTATATCTTGATATAGTCCGATATGGCCCATCTTCGAATTTAACCTGCTTATGGACAAAAAAAGAATCTGTGCAAAGTTTCAGCTCAATATCAATTTTAAAGACTGTGGCGTGATTTCAACAGACAGACGGACAGGCGGACGGACATGTCTAGATCGTCGTAGATTTTTACGCTGATCAAGAATATATAAATATGCGGGTTGCCCAAAAAGTAACTGCGGATTTTTCATATAGTCGGCGTTGACAAATTTTAAGCAATTAATCGAATTGGATCGTCATGTAACTGAGCGTGAGATAGGAGAGAAGTTAAATATACCAAAATCAACCGTTCATTATCACATAAAAAATCTTGGACTGGTGAAAAAGCTTGATATTTGGGTACCACATGTATTGAAAGAAATTCATTTAACAAACCGAATCAACGCTTGTGATATGCACCTTAAACGCAATGAATTCGATCCGTTTTTAAAACGAATCATAACTGGAGATGAAAAATGGATTGTTTACAACAACGTTGGTCGAAAACGATCATGGTCCAAGCATGGTGAACCACCTCAAACCACTTCAAAGGCTGATATCCACCAAAAGAAGGTTATGCTGTATGTTTGGTGGGATTGGAAGGGTGTGGTATATTTTGAGCTGCTTCCAAGGAACCAAACGATTAATTCGGATGTTTACTGTCAACAATTGGACAAATTGAATACAGCCATCGAGGAGAAGCGACCAGAATTGGTCAATCGTAAAGGTGTCATATTCCACCAGGACAACGCTAGACCGCACACATCTTTGGTCACTCGCCAAAAAACGGAGTGAGCTTGGCTGGGAACTTTTGATGCATCCACCACCATCCACCCTGACCTTGCACCATCAGACCACCATTTATTTCGATCTTTGCAGAACTCCTTAAATGGTAAAACTTTCGGCAATGATGAGGCTATAAAATCGCACTTGGTTCAGTTTTTTGCAGATAAAGGCCAGCAGTTCTATGAGCGTGGAATACTAAATTTGCCAGGAAGATGGCAAAAGGTTATCGAACAAAATGGCAATTATATATTTGATTAAAGTTCGTCCCAAGTTTTATTAAAAATGCATTTACTTTCTTTTAAATAATCCGTAATTACTTTTTGGACAACCCAATATTTCCAAAGTCTGGTTTTAAATGTTGCCGAGTTACTGAGTAATTGCAGATCGTTAGGAAGTGAGTTCCAAAGACGTACAGTGAATATGAACATATGCCATTCAGAAACAAATTTGGAAATTATTTTTTTACCTCTAATAGATCTGGTGAAATCAATAAATCCATACAGATATTGTGGTGGCTGTGTGTAGATCAGTTTATGCAGGAAGGTAAGCGATCTCAGGTACAACAAGTGCTGTAAGGGGACGCCATACAGAGATAAAGAGTATTCAGAGATGGAATCGCGCCCTCTCAAGCCAAATACATAACGAGTAACGCTATTAAAAAAGGTGTTTAGCTTACGTCTACTTACCGAGTCGCAATTAGCAAACAACTCACTGCCGTAGAGAATGCCAGGAACAAGGTAAGTCTATGCCAATAGAGACCTAACCCGCAGCGGAGTAACCGACTGAGTGGCCCAGAGAGCACGCAATTTTGAATATCCCTGACCAACGACCGAGTCGATATGATTACTCCAAGTCAGAGTGCTGTTAATAACCACGCCCAAGTTCTTTGCATGAGGAACGATTTCCAATCTAGAGTCGTTAATGAATATACCAACATCACATGAAAAACGAGACAGCCTGTTTCTGATTAACACACACTTGGACTTTACAGGGTTGAGACACAGGCCATTGGCTTTCGCCCACGTACTGACTCTTGACAGATCATGATTAAGCAGACGTATGTTTTCAGCAATCTCATCCCGCGGACTGCCGATATGTATTTGTACATCGTCAGCGTACACATGTACCTCACAATAAGACAATTGAATCGCCAAATCGTTACTGTACAATGAAAAGAGAAGAATTGATCCCTGAGGACTGAGTGCGTTGTGACAGGTGCGACAAAACAAGACGAACGGACGGAGAAGAAAAATTGTAAAGATGTCTCATCACATAACAAGGAATGATCCACAGTGTCAAATGCCTTAGAATGGTCAAGAAGAACAAGGAAATTTATCTTGTCATTCTCCAAATTGACCCTGATCCTCTCAGTGACCTCTGCCAAGGCAGTTACGCAGCTGTGGTTAGGTCGAAACCCGGACTGTCTCACATATAACAAAGAGTTCTCGTTGACAAAAGATGACATTTGCAAATACAACAATTTCTCAAAGACCCGTGACAAGTAACAAAGAATCGCAATTGGTCTATACTCCTTGGAATTTTTAGGCAGTGGGATGACTGTGACATGTTTACACGCTAATGGATAGTAACTCGTGGTCAAAATCCTATTGAAAACATAGGTCACATGAGGAATAATAAGGGGGAGCGTTACTGTACAATGAAAAGAGAAGAGGGCCCAGATCCCTGAAGACTGAGTGCGGTGTGACAGGTACGACTCTTACATATCTAGGATCAATGCCATCAGATCAGCCAGCGTTAGACTTTACAGTCGCGACACATACTCAAGGACATCGGTGGGACCAATACAGCTGAAGCCAAAACCAGAGTCGTCTTCGAGAGAGGGGGAGATATTGAAGCCATAGAAATTGGGATCAACTGGGACCTGTGAGACATTAACAAAGGCATCATTAAGCCCATTGATGTCCAAGTTTGTTGAACATCTATTAGTATTTTTCCCAATTCCTATGTCTTGAATAACCTTTCACGTTCTCTTGGAGCCTATTGCAGAAGTAAAGCGTCTGTAATAGTAGTCTTTCTTCGCAATCAACTTATTGACGTGGTCTCTTGCTGAGCGAAAGGCATCATGTAACTCAGGCGTCCTGATATATATTTTAAGCAGAATCTATGGTGGTGGGTTCCAAAGATTCGGCCGGGTCGAACTTAGCATGCTTCTACTTGTTTGTGTTGCTGCTGAAAAACTCCCCTTTCTTATGCCAACACTGATTTCAACTAATACGCAATTAAAAATTTGCATAAAAACCATTTGACTTAAATCCACCTTTTTCACTATTTCCATTCCATATTTATCTCTCGTATTGACCTATTCAAAAGGGCGTAATGTCTTTTTTGACTACACTGTTTGTTTTGCTGTATGTTTGCGTTTGTATTTTTTTTTTCTGCAGAGCTCTTCACTCTCAGTGTGTAACTGTGTCACGTGCTACAAATTTATGCCGCTATAATAACAACAACTTAACATGCACTCCCCATAGTGACTATGCATGATGGGATGGATGGTATGGGGTGGATTGACTGAGTGGTTGGTTGGTGGGTTGCCACTAAACCAACTAGCGTCAATAACAACAACTCAATGCATTACGTTCGTGTTGCTGTGCCCTTTATGTTCGACAGTTTTGTTGTTGTTTGTTCTTCATTTAAGAAAATAAAATCCCGCGTGAAATTTCTGCCATCAAAATGAATGTGGAATTAATTCCCCACTATTGAAAATTGTAAGTAGAAATATAAAATAAAACAACACGAAATTTATTTGTAGGGTTTAATTTGTCGAGGAGGTACACATAATTAATTTCGTAATTGTTTACTTTTGGCTCTCCTCACAATACTTACATTCTTCTTCAATGTTGACACAAGGCGGCTGGCAAAAGGCAAGTCAGGCAGACGACGAAAGGCGCGTTGTGGGTGAAAAGTAAACACCTAGAATTTGATTCTTTTTTTTTTTGCTTTAAAATTTTATGCTTCAAAAGGCACAGATATGAGCACACTTTCTGTGGAATTTTTTTTTTAGAAGGCTTTTTAATTTTTTGGAGAAATCACTTTTTGAAAAAGATTTTTTTGTATGATATTTTTATTTTCCTTAGTATTTCCTCGTTTATTTATTTTTACAAAAGCAAAAATTAACACTTCTTTAAGATTTCTTGTTATAATTTAAATCTCCTTAATAAGAGCCTATTAAAGATTTTTTGTAGCCAGGTAATACGTTTGTTAATATTTAATTATTTTTTCTATTTTGAAGAATTTTGGACCAATTGTTTAAAAATTTTTCCACATGAAATTTTGTCCAATTATTTTAATTTCTTCAAATATTTTAAATATTATTTTTGTAAAATAATTCTAACTTTTTTTGAACCAATTTTTTAAAATTTTTTCACATAAAATTATGTCCAAATATTAAAATTTTTTCAATTATTGAAAATATTGTTTTTGTAAATAGATTTTAAAATTTTCTAAATTTTCATATGTTAATGGGCATTCCAAAAAAATTCTTCAAAGAAAGGGTAAGAATTTTAGTTACTTTTTTATTCGTTTAATTAGTGAAAATTAGTTTTGATAAATTTTTTAAGTAAGTATTTCTATGAATATTAATGAATGCCTTTCTTTACTTTGCCTTGATCAAATGTACCAAACCATTAGCTGTGTTAGTTTTCCTACACAGATTTCACAATCTAACGATTTTTTTTTTCTTCAAGAAGTTATAGTTACACACTCCAAGTTTTCTTCTTGCAATTGCACACACACACGCACTTTGTTTTAAGAAGAGTTGTTTCTAGTGTAGAAATACAAAACAATTTTCATTTAATTTGCACAAAATTATTTAGATATTTTCCGAAAGACAAAACGATTGTTTGCATTAAGCGCGTTCCCGAACAGAAAATATTCACACCGGTCCGTTAAGGTTCGCGTTGTAAAATATACTGATTTGTTGTGGCTGATATTCAACGAAATTACTAATGTTTGATGTTCTCTCGACCATAGCCCTCTGTTGTTATTGCTGCTGTTGTTGTTGTATAGTGTGAGAAGAGCTATAAAAGCCACAATACTCTTAAACTCAACGAAACGACCAGCAAGCAAGAGTCAGCCTGGCTGGCTGGCTAGCTATCATTCATTGGCTATTATGTAAAAGAGTATAAAATACCAGCACACACTATTATCATAATAAGAAAGACATTATCGTAAGGAGAGAACGAGAGAGAGAGAGAAAGAACAAGTCCCACAGTTTAAGAGTGTTGAATAGAATGAGCAGCAGCGAGTAACTGAATGAGTTAGTGGGGCAAATATGCTCCCCCACCCACAAAAAGCAGCTGATATAAGCACACTGCTAAGGGAAAGAGTAACGAGCTGCAAAACAATTAGCGCAAGAAAGCCGCCATAAACTAAGCACTCATACCTACACACACATATATTTCTACACACATGTGTACATACATATCTGCATTGATATGTGGGGCATTTAACATTATTTTTTGGTGAGTTTGTCGGTGTGGTTTGTGTGTTTGCTATGAAAATCAAAAAGACAAGATTTTGTTTGTTTGTCATTGCATTGTTGCCACATTGAGTCCGTCCTAAAGACTACGAGGTGATTATCTCCTTTTCTGTTGAGCTTTGCCAAAGGAAGATATACATGTTAGTTGAGTCATTTGACTAATGTGGCTTTTGTCAATGGGCAGAGTTGAAAGGTTTAGTGCATTGGTCATTTCTAATACTGCCCTTTGGCAGTATGAAATGAGTAATACAACTCACCCACTATCATTCTTGAAAGTTGTGGTGTCTGCAAGGGAAAATGAATGTGCTTAAAGAAGAGAAAATGCTTATGCATAAAAGAAAAATTCTCAAGAGTAAATAAATGTATTTTAATGGAAGAGCGCAACAAGTATAAGATCTTTTTTTACTCTATGCTCTCCGTCCCATTGTTTAGTCTCTTTATAATTTAATCTCTTTTTTGATAAGCAATTATATGAAAATCTTATAATGCCGGTCGATTACCGGCGTTTTGTTTTTGCTCACACATTGTCGTTGGTGCAATTGTTTGGTTTTTTACATCAGCACTTCTTGTAAAATTACCTATAGGGAATGTTAATATTCGATAACATTAGCGACTGGTTAAAAAAGAATAATTTTTATAGCTTTGTGGATGGTAGGGGTTCAGTTAAAGCTTTTTTCAATAACTAAACCCATAGGGATTATGTTGCTATATGGATTTTCTCATATTTTAATTATTTTCCGTTATCGTCTAACTATTCAATTGTTTCTAATTATGGTTACATTACAACAATGCCTAATGGTGAGTTCGTAGCAGTTTAGATGTGTGGCAACTCTAATAGCAAGACTAAAACAAATGAGAAACTACCATAATTTGACGACAAGTCGTCGCCTGAGTTATTATAATGGGTACAAATTGTTGTCCTATATATAGGTACACAGTGGGATAAAGTTTACAAAACCTGTTAAAGTATAAATGACAGATAAACAAGCAAAAATGCTTTAAGTCCAAATGTGCCAAACTTTGGATAACTATTAATTATAACTAAAGGGTGATTTTTTTTTAAAGGTTAGGATTTTCATGCATTAGTATTTGACAGATCACGTGGGATTTCAGACATGGTGTCAAAGAGAAAGATGCTCAGTATGCTTTGACATTTCATCATGAATAGACTTACTAACGAGCAACGCTTGCAAATCATTGAATTTTATTACCAAAATCAGTGTTCGGTTCGAAATGTGTTCAAATTTTGACAAATTTTGTTCAGCGATGAGGCTCATTTCTGGTTGAATGGCTACGTAAATAAGCAAAATTGCCGCATTTGGAGTGAAGAGCAACCAGAAGCCGTTCAAGAACTGCCCACGCATCCCGAAAAATGCACTGTTTGGTGTGGTTTGTACGCTGGTGGAATCATTGGACCGTATTTTTTCAAAGATGCTGTTAGACGCAACGTTACGGTGAATGAACACATTTCGAACCGAACACTGATTTTGGTAATAAAATTCAATGATTTGCAAGCGTTGCTCGTTAGTAAGTCTATTCATGATGAAATGTCAAAGCATACTGAGCATCTTTCTCTTTGACACCATGTCTGAAATCCAACGTGATCTGTCAAATACTAATGCATGAAAATCCTAACCTCAAAAAAATCACCCTTTATTTACTTTTTCCATAGGAATATAGGTATTGGGTTGCCCAAAAAGTAATTGTCGGTAATATAGTAGTAATATAGTCGGCGTTGACAAATTTTTTCAACGGCTTGTGACTCTGTAATTGCATTCTTTCTTCTGTCAGTTATCAGCTGTTACTTTTAGCTTGCTTTAGAAGAAAAGTGCGCGAAATTTTGTTTACATTTGTTTGTTTGGCGTCAATTTTAATATGGGTACCACATGTATTGAAAGAAATTCATTTAACAAACCGAATCAACGCTGGTGATATGCATCTTAAACGCAATGAATTCGATCCGTTTTTAATACGAATCATAACTGGAGATGAAAAATGGATTGTTTACAACAACGTTAGTCGAAAACGATCATGGTCCAAGCATGGTGAACCAGCTCAAACCACTTCAAAGGCTGATATCCACCAAAAGAAGGTTATGCTGTCTGTTTGGTGGGATTGGAAGGGTGTGGTATATTTTGAGCTGCTTCCAAGAAATCAAATGATTAATTCGGATGTTTACTGTCAACAATTGGACAAATTGAAAACAGCCATCAAGGAGAAGCGACCAGAATTGGTCAATCGTAAAGGTGTCATATTCCATCAGGACAACGCTAGACCGCACACATCTTTGGTCACTCGCCAAAAACTGAGTGAGCTTGGCTGGGAACTTTTGATGCATCCACCATATAGCCCTGACCTTGCACCATCAGACTACCATTTATTTCGATCTTTGCAGAACTCCTTAAATGGTAAAACTTTCGGCAATGATGAGGCTATAAAATCGCACTTGGTTCAGTTTTTTGCAGATAAAGGCCAGAAGTTCTATGAGCGTGGAATACTAAATTTGCCAGGAAGATGGCAAAAGGTTATCGAACAAAATGGCAATTATATATTTGATTAAAGTCCATTCTAAGTTTTATTAAAAATGCATTTGATTTGTTTTAAAAAAAACCGCAATTACTTTTTAGGCAACCCAATACATATGTCCAAAGCAGATGTGGAATATATTCGGTTCGCATGTCGACGGATTTACTAGGATTTTAACCCACTGTTAAATATTTCAGCATATGCAGATTTTAAGGCCTGCTACATTAATATGTGGTCCGATCCCAACCATATTTGCAGCGGGGAGCCAACTTATTTTTCCAAATTTCAACAAAATTGTGCAATAAATGCTGCAGCTATTGGCTTTAAACTCTTAATTGGCAGATTTGTTTATATAGTAGCTATCTTCTTCTTCTACTATTCTACTATACTACATATATAAAAATTAAATTGTCTTGCTTTGTCTGTTCCGTATAGACTCAAAAACGGATGAACCGATTTTCATGAAGTTTTCACAGATGGTAGAGTTCGGGACCCTGGTGAAAATAGGATACTAAATTTTTCGATATTCGGGGGCGGACCCTCCCCGATACCGCAATTTTCAAAAATGTCAGATTTCGGAGATGCGTGCATCGATTTAAGCGAAATTTTGTATGCCACCTTATGGTACACCAAAAACACGAAATTGGTTTAAAATTTTTGGGTCAAATATGGGGCGTCCTGGGGGGACGCCCCATCCCAAAACCCACCCGGAGGGACGTGTTTATCGATTAGGAAAATATGAGTATCAAATGAAAGGTATTTAAGAGTAGTACTTGGTCTACAAATTTCGCCCAAAGTGTTCAGAGGATCGCGAACCCCCCAAAAGGACTCTTTCACCGCTTTAGGCAATATGGGTATCAAATGATAGGTATTTAAAAGTAGACTACAAATCTGACATACAAATTTATTCCTTGGTTGTGTGTGTGTGTGGGGGGGGGGGGGGGGAGGCCTCCCCCGCACTGACATGTGTATAAACGAAAGGTATTAAAGAGTAGAGTACGATCTTGGTATACAAATTTCGCCCAAAGTGTTCGGTGAGGTCCCCCACCCCCAATAGGACTCTTTCACCGCTTTGAGCAATATGGGTATCAAATGAAATTTATCTAAGAGTAGAGTGCAAATCTGACATAAATATGTATTCGTTGGCGTTCAATTGAAACAATATGGATAACAAATGAAAGAAAGAATCTGATGTACAAATTTTTTCCTTGGTATCTGAGGCGCATCCCCACCCCCACAACCACCCAATAAGGTTTATTTAGCAATTGGGGCAATATGGATATCAAATGAAAGGTGTTTGAAAGTTGAGTACACATATGTTATAAGAGTTTGGTCCAACTCTTATTTCATCTCATGAAATCATATCGTACGTAGAATGGAAACTAAACAAACATATTAATATGGAAGTTATAAAACTGAAATTTGCTGAGAAGCGTAGAATGGCCTTATTTAAAATATTGGTACCGGAAGACGTTTTTGAATACGTGGTGAATCCAAATTTTTGGCCACCTAGAACCGTTGTTCACGAATTTATTTATAAATTCAACCCAAGATCTGATTTTGTAGTTTTACCTTCATCTTCAATTGAAACTCCGAGAAACTAATTACTCGACTTAAATATTTTTTGTCTGTACTTTACCAGAAAGTTGGAGGGCTTAACACTTAATTATCTTCCTTATACACTTATAGTTTTTGTTGTGATATTTTAATTTTTACTAACACTTGGCTCAAATGTAATATTAGCAACTCTGAAATTTTATGTTCAAAATACCAAATTTTTCGATGTGACCGTAATAGTAAGTCAAATAAAGCTAGAGGAGGAGTTTTTATCACAATTTCTTTAAAAATTACTTCTGAAATAATTCACTTATCTAATATTGATAATTATGAATTTTTAGCAGTGAAAGTAGGTATAAATAATTCCTTTTTATACCCACCACCGTAGGATAAGGGGTATATTCATTTAGTCATTCGATTACAACACATCGAAATATCAATTTCCGACCCTACAAAGTATATATATTTCGGATCGTCGTAAAATTCTAAGATGATTTAACGACGCCCGTGTGTCTGTCTGTCTGTTGTTATCACTCTACAGCCTTCAAAAATTGAGATATTAATATAGAAATTTGGCACAAATACGTCTTTTTGGTGCACGCTGGTTAAGTTCTTCAATGGACCATATTAGGATATAGCTAATTTATAGACCGATCTGACGATAAAGGGTCTAATGCCCATTAATGCTTTATTTTTTAACCGATTTCGCCGAAACAGTGAGTAGCTTTAAGTTTCCCAACATGGGACCCAAGTATGGTCCCTATCAGACTATATTAAGATATATTGTAGCTCCCATATAGACATATTGGCCGATTTCACTGAAATTTAAAACAATGAGTACCTTCAGGTCATCAAGTGATAGTGAGTAGAGATAAAATTTAACCTTTGCTGAATCATGGTATGTTTCAAATGAATCGTATATTTAATACTTAGAACAAATTATTAAATCTCATTTTCATTAATCAGCCTCATGGTGTTTGCATAAATTCTTGTAATCCTCTAGTGTTACCAGAAGGCAAGTTTCACCGAACTATATATACAAAAATATATATTCCATCTCTTCATAACCCTAAGAGGCTAGTGGTCGGGACCGATAGAGCCTACTTTTTTCCTAAAACAGATTATGTAAAATTGAATAGTCTTTTATCCAATATAGTTTGGGAGGATATATTAAAATCTAATAATCTTAATGAGGTATTTCGTAATTATTATGATATATAACACATGATATTCTGTTCCCAAAATCTCAAACCGGTCTTTGAATGGACCTTCTTGGAATACTACAAAACTTGAATAGGAAAAACAAGTTATTAAAGGAATATAAAAATGTCTGGTTCTTCTATGGATTTTTTCATGATTTTAATTTCTAGGTCGGAATATAATACCGAAAATAATATTGCCTAACGTAACTATGTATGCTGCTCCATGAAGCAAAGAATAAAATTATATCCAAAAACAATTTTATAAATTTGTAAATTCGAAGCGAAGATGTTACACTCTTCCTAACACCCTTAAATATGGTTCAATAATAGCCGAAGAAAATAAAGAATTTTGTAACATGTTTGCAAACCTTTTTTGTCTCGATAATTTATGAAAAAATGTATGATATCGACTCTGAATATCCGTACGAGGTTCTTCAATCCTCTTTAATATGTATGCTTCGATTAACTATTGATACCGTTTCTAAAAACTTTAAATCTCTAAAATGCTCTTTTAAACCAGACCCTGATGGGGTACCCGCAAGTGTACTTACATTTTGCGCTGATCACCTTAAATTTCCTTTAACCGAGATTTCCAATAGATCTATACAATTAGGCCTTATACCAGATTTATGGAAGAAATCCTATATTATTCCCCTATTTAAATCTGGTAGTATCAAAATCTATTTAAATCTGGTATCAAATTATAGAGGCATCGCAAAGTACTATAGCAAAACTTCTTGAAAAGTTTATGACTGATTGCATCTCCCATTAAGTTTATTCAATTTATTCAGATGCGCCACACAGGTTTCGTAAAGCTTGATCAACTGTTAGAAATATTTTACAGTTAGTATCTCTTGTCAATGATGGATTTAGTCAGAAGAAACAGACTGATGTCATATATACCGACTTTGGTAAGCTGTTCGATAAAGTCAATCATGGCCTACTTTTATTTAAGCTCGGTAAAATCGGATTTTCTCCTGTATTATTAAAGTTTCCCCTGTACTATTCTTACTTATCTGGACGTGTTCAGAATGTACACTTCGGCAATTATTTTTCTAAGTCAATTATTGTGAAATCCAATGTTCCACAGGGCAGTCATATGGGTTCAATTATTTTTAATCTGTTTATAATTGATTTACCTTGTCTTATTAAAAATTCTTCAATCTTAATGTATGCTGATGATGTAAAAATTTTCCAATCGCTCTGTGTTCCTTCTGAGCAGGATTTGTTTCAACTCGATCTAGATAACTTTTGTTTGTGGTGTAAAGTAAATTTAATGGAACTAAATATCTCGAAATGTAAATTAATGTCTTTCAATAGAACGCAACACTTGTCAAAAAGTTATCATCTTAACGGTCGTGAAATTGACATAGAAGAAATTTTTCTAGATCTTGGCATCCTCTTGAATTTTAGGCAACATATTTTTATGATGGTGAATAAATCTTTTAGTTCTATTGGAATTATGAAAATATGGAGTAAAGAATTTGATGATCCTTCAGTTACTAAGAACTTTCGATATATATTTCTCATGTCCGAAGTACACTTGAATTCTTAATCATAGTTGAAATTACCAAACATTTCCTTCCTATACGTTTAGATTAACTTTAATAAAGCTCCCTACTCTCTGTAGCCGTTGTTGAACATCACTTTCATCTCAAATGTTTTACACGGTTCTCAAAGAAATGAGGACCTAAAGTAAAACTGTTTTTGACTGCTAGTGCGGGACACACACACAGAAGGTGTTCTATAGTCTCTTCTTCTTTGATGTTCTCACAGCTTCTGCAAAAGTCGTTGCTGGCAACCTTCAGTCTGTCAGCATGTTTTCCGATTAGACTATGATCTGTAATTACGGACCCAATGACTGAGACGATTGTTCTAGCCAATGACAGCAAAGCGTTGGACTTCTCCAAGTTCAGAACAGGGCACATAGTTTTCGATTGCTCACAGTCCCCTCTTTATGACTATTTATTATTCGTTGTCCTGAAAACTTAGCTTACATGTCGCTAGAGGCATACTCACAGATTCCAGTTTCCTGGAATGTGTAGGGAAGTTCCTAGCCTCGCAAGCTCGACCACTTTACATTCCCTGGAATATCTCTGTGGCCTGGCACCCAGAACAGGTGAATTTTTACCTGTTCAGCCATCTCGTTGAAAGATCTGCAAGAATTGAGGGCGGTTTTTGTGTTCAGAAATACGTTCTACAGGGATTTAATGGCTGTCTGAAAAGATATTTATGATGTTATTCCGCCACTTACTTAATTGCAAGGATCTTCGCTCGATACACACCGTAGTGGTCGGGTAACCTTTTCGATATGAGCAGTTCTAGACTACACCCCAAAGCCCACGTAGTCGTCTGATTTGGAACCATCCGTATAAAAGTCTGTGTAACTTCTTTTATCAAAAAACGGCTCAGGCAGGGTGTAATCCACACTGCATGGAACATCGGATATTGTTTCAAAGATAACACACTGTCCCTTGCCGCCACATGACAAAAGAGAATGCTCACGGCAGTAGTCGCTGCAATTTATCTAGCCACAATGTCCAGAGGCATTAGATGTAGCATTAAATTCAGTGCATTAAAATGTGTCCTCCTCGGTGTGGTTGTGATGCCCAAACAAGCCATCCTTTGGAACAGTCGGTGGACTTTTGAAGCGCCGTCCACCAGACCACAACACCATATAGGATTGTAGGTCTGACAACTGCAGTTTAAAGAGCTTCTTGAAGTATATATCTTAGAGTGCTGGGAAACTTTTCCCTAATCACAATAGCCACGTCATCAGCATACGCTTCCCCTTTTACACCTTTTTCGTCCAGAGACAATAATATTCTGTTAAAGGCTATATTCCAAAGTAGAGGAGATAGTACCAAGAAGGTGTACTTGCTGACCCATCTTTATAGATCCGCAGATCCCAAGCCTGTCGTAATGCATCTTTTAGTACGTAAGTTATTGATAAACTTTTTTAGGGTAGAGTTGATGCCTAGTAACTCCACCTCCTTCATGATTGACATGAATTTTACATAATTGAAATCACCTTCAATGCCATGAAATCCTACCATTGTATATTCCTTGACAGCGAGAGAACCCTCTATGTAGCCAACTAGGTCGTGAAGGGCTGTTTCAATGAACTTGCCCTTACCATTTGCATGCTGCTGCCGATATAAGATATGTTTCTATAAACCTCTCAAGAGTCTTCACCATAAAGGATGATAGGCTAATAGAACGAAAATCTTTCGCCTTCATGTGGTAAGGTTTTCCTGATTTCGGAATAAAAATCGTGTTCCTCCATCCAACGGGTATATATGACATGACAAACAGAGTACATCTCCCCAAGCCAAGGATCCAATCTATCAGACACAGCTTGTAATTCAACCGGTGATACATCATCAGGGTCTGACGAGTTAAGGTAGTCGAATCATCTTATCGCCAGAGGGATTTTCGGCTCAGACACAATTTCCCTAATAGCCTCCGACGAATGCATACCAGTAACAACCTCTTCTGGCTCCACGTTGTCCGTTGGAGAATCTCCTGGGAAATGTGTTTCAACTAGTAGTTCTAGCGTTTCCTCACTGGACATTGTCCATACATTCTCTGACTTCTGAATGTACCCCACCGTAGTTGGTCTCGAGGACAGAATCTTCCTTAGCCCATAGGCATCAGATGTATTATCCACGGAGCTGCAGAATTCAAACCAGGTTGTTCTGCGCCTTTCTCAACTCGCGCTTATATTTTCTTAGTTCAGCCTTATAGATGTCCCAATCGTATGGTGCTCTTGTGGCTTTTGCTCTGTTGAAGAGTTTTCTGTATACACTTCATGGGGTCTTAGACGAATATTTCGAGTTGTTACAAACGAAACGACTAGATTGGTATATGCCCATCCTATGGTGGTGGGTATACGAAAATATTCTACACATTTGTAGAGGAGGACATAGGCTTTCAGGAGAAGGGCGTTGTTGGCCTAGATCTTTAATACAGGGTGTTAAAGTTGATCAGTTTCCACTTCTTCAACTTCAAAGTTCAAGTGTGGCTAGCATTGTTCAATGTCTAAACGTTCAATTCCTTGGTATTCCACATATATTCGAATCACAATAGCCTTCGAAAGAATAATCCTAATCGTCTTGACATTTAAAATCTATCTAATAGAGTCCGTTCGCTTACACTTACACTCGAAATATCCATTTCCGAACCTATAAAGTACACATATCGGATAGTCGTATAAAATTTCCAGATTTCTGGAACGATCCATTTCTTTCTGGAATATTAATGGGCAAAATTTGCAATTTTGCCACATATACCGATTACTCTGAAGTTTGGCCCAGTGAAATGTGTTACAGCCTTCGGCATCTGTGTCTTATATTGTTTCGATCAGTCTATATTTGAATATAGCTGCCGTATATACCGATATCCCGATTTAAGGTCTTGGGGCCCTAAAAGGCGCATTTATTATCCGATTTTGCTGACAATTGGAACAGTGGCCTATGTTAGGCTCTTCGATATCTGTACCCATTAAAATAGTATTTATTACTCGATTTAGCTGCAATTTAGCGCAATTTAGCTGTATTAGGCCCTTCGACAACCGCTTTCAATATGGCTTCCATCGATATATATTTCGTTATAGTTAACCTAGAGACTAATCTTCCGATTTAAGGCCTTGAGCCCATAGAATGTCTCTTTTATTATCTTATATGGTTTAGATCGGTCTTCGTTTAGTTATAGATGCCACAAAAGACTAATATTCTGCTTACAAACTTGTTTATTTTCATAGTCTTAAGCTATTCATTTACCACTTTTCAAACTGCCCTCGTTTTTCTCAAATAGGTGACACATTGTCTGTAGATACGAACGAATATTGGTTTGTAGTGCTTTCTCTTCAGAAGGCCTCTTTTCAAAAGACTCTCTTCTCGCAGGTAAAACTGAAAAGCACAAATAATTTCCAAGCATAATTCTGGCAAGAGAAATTAAAAATTCTCTTGCAGAGAGATCTTCTGTTCGTATGTGTTCGTCGAGCCTATGGTATTTGATAACCAAAAGATAACAAAGAGTTTAACATAAAGAAAACTGATTATCTCTTCACCGGTCTAATCAAAACAAACACCGTAGGAATGAAAACCTTCAATGTAAATGAGATATATATGAAAGCGTCATGTATGTATGTATGTATATATGAGTGCGTTAGCGAGCTTTGCATGGTCAGCTGTTTTTGCCATGTGGAATGGGGAAAAAACAATGAAACGCAATAAGTTCTCAGGTACATAGGTATATCGAAATACATTTTTATACACACCACCATAGAATGGGGGTATACTCATCTAGTCATTCAGTTTGCAACAACTCGAAATATTCGTCTTAGACCATAAAGTAAATATATTCTTGATCGTCTTGACGTTCTGAGTCGATCTAGCCATGTCCGTCCATCCGTCTGTCGAAATCACAAAAGCGGTCGAACACGCAATGCTAGCTGCTTGAAATTTTGCTCAGATACTTAATATTGATGAAGGTCGTAGGGGATTGCAAATGGGCCATATCGGTTCATATTTGGATATAGCTACCATGTAAACCGATCTCCCAATTTGATTTCTTATGCCCCTGGAAGACGAAATTTGTGTCTGATTTGGCTGAAATTTTGCATGTGGTTTTCTACTTTGACTTCCAACAACTGTATCAAGTACGGTTTACATCGGCCTATCTTCTTATTTATAAAAATCAATTTGTGTTTGTATATTATATATAAAGGGTGATTTTTTTGAGGTTAGGATTTTCATGCATTAGTATTTGACTGATCACGTGGGATTTCAGACATGGTGTCAAAGAGAAAGATGCTCAGTATGCTTTGACATTTCATCATGAATAGACTTACTAACGAGCAACGCTTGCAAATCATTGAATTTTATTACCAAAATCAGTGTTCGGTTCGAAATGTGTTCAAATTTTGACAAATTTTGTTCAGCGATGAGGCTCATTTCTGGTTGAATGGCTACGTAAATAAGCAAAATTGCCGCATTTGGAGTGAAGAGCAACCAGAAGCCGTTCAAGAACTGCCCATGCATCCCGAAAAATGCACTGTTTGGTGTGGTTTGTACGCTGGTGGAATCATTGGACCGTATTTTTTCAAAGATGCTGTTGGACGCAACGTTACGGTGAATGAACACATTTCGAACCGAACACTGATTTTGGTAATAAAATTCAATGATTTGCAAGCGTTGCTCGTTAGTAAGTCTATTCATGATGAAATGTCAAAGCATACTGAGCATCTTTCTCTTTGACACCATGTCTGAAATCCCACGTGATCTGTCAAATACTAATGCATGAAAATCCTAACCTCAAAAAAATCACCCTTTATATATATATAGACCCATATAGAGCCGATTTTTTTTTTAATTTTCACAGACGGTGCTTAATGATCCCGTGGTGAAAATTGGGTACCACATTTTTTGATATTTGAAGGGGGGCGGACTTACCGTAATTTTCAAAAAAGCCATATCTCGGAGATGGGTGGTGCGATTTGAGCGAAATTTTATGTGCTCACTTATAGTAACCTACAAACAAAAATTTAATACTCAAATTTCGGATGGGGCGGTGCCCCACCCTAAAACCTACCAAATATTTATATACACCCATCGTGACAATATAGGACTCAAATGAAAGGTATTTAAGAATAGAAAACGTATCTGATATTCAATTGTCGGACCAAGTGTTAGGGGGACCACCCCAATCCCGAAAACACCCCTAAATCGGACATATTTACCGACCATGGCAATATTGGACTCAAATGAAAGGTATTTGCGAATAGAATACGAATCTAATATCGAAATGTGGGACCACGTTCACCCTTCCCCAAAACACCCCCCAAGCAGGACTTATTAACTGACCATGGGAATATGGGGTTTAAATAAAAGGTATTTGAGTGTAGAATACGAATCTGACATCCAAATATGGGACCAAGTGTTTGGGGGCCGCCTCTCCCCAAAAATATCCCCAGAAGGGGACAAATTTACGACCATTGCAATATGGGACACAAATGAAAGGTCTTTGGAAGTAAAGCACAAATCTGATATCAATGTTCGGGAAAAGTGTCTATGGGGTCACCCCACCACCATAACACAACCCAAATAGAAAGTATTAACTGACCATTGCAATATGGGGCTCCAAAAAAAGTATTTGGGAGTAGAATACGAATTTGATATCCAAATGTAGGACCATGTATTTTAGGCATGACCCCTTCCCCAAAACACCCCTTAAGTGTAAACATTTTTCGACCATGCCAATATGTGGCTCAAATGAAAGGTATTTGAGATTAGAAAACAAATTTGATAACCTATTTTGGGGTCATCGTGTAAACTGCCCCCAAAACCAATTGCAATATGGGGTTTAAATAAATGGTATTTGAAAGGTCAAGTGTCTGGCCCACACTCGAAAACACCCCTAAATCAGACATCACGAGAATATCGGCCTGAAACAAAGTATTTTATGAATGGAGTACACCTTACATCCAAACTTAAATTTTTAGACCAATAACGATCATATATTTTAAACTGTTTGTCAAGCGATATTCTATTTTCGTAGCATGGTATTCACTAAAAGCTCTTTAATTGTCGAAAACAAATATTTTTGTTCCATATAAGGTAAAAGAAGGCTCGGCGAAGCGGGCCCGGTTCAGCTAGTTACCTAATATAAACCGATCTCCCGATTTGACTTCTTGAGCCCTTACAAGCCGCAATTTTTATGCGATTTGGTTGAATTTTGGCACTTAGTGTTCTGTTACGACTTCCAACAATTGTGCCAAGTACGGTCCGAATTGGTCTATAAACTAATATGGCTCCCATATAAACCGCTTCCACTATTCTACTTCTTGAGCCCCTGGTAGCCGCAATTTTTTTTTTCCGATTTGGATGAAATTTTACATGTGGTGTTCTGTTACGACTTTGAACCACTGTACACAATTAGGTCCAATTCAGTCTATAACCTAATGTAGCTCCCATGTAAAACTGTCTCTCGATCATCCTTTTTTGCTGGTGTGACAGAAGTTTGGTATGTAGAATAAAATCTAAATTTATTTTGTATAGATTTTTAGCCGAATCTACTGTGGTGGGTTCCCATGATTCGGCTCGGCCCAACTTAGAACTCTTTTGCTTGTTTTCCTTTCTTCTTCATTAGTCATGGGCCAAAAATTTATCCCAGCGCTTGAATACATTTCGTTTGAATACATTTTCTTTTCCCCCTTTCTACTTTGAGTATGATAGCAAAATTTTCCAATCAACGTAAAGCCATATGAAAGTCATTTTAAAGGTGACCTAATAATTGGCCTTGAAATGATAGTGACTAACAAAAAGGCAGGTTTGTGGTGGAAGGCAGTTAGAAAACTACACCATTATTGTCTGGAAACAAGAAATTAGATTGGGTGAAGGAGTAGAACAGGTAGCGCTATGGCAAACTACCAAATGTGGGAAAGTATCTGTATCTGTCTATAGGTCATAAAGGCATTAGCCAAAGTCTTTTATGACTTTCATTTGCAAAATGTTTGGCAGTCACTGATGCAGGGGCTATGACACTTTTCATATTGCTGGTGTAGGCATTTTGGGGTTGCCTTAATTTTCCTTGTTATTTATGCACTATATTGTCTCGAAAGAAAGGGGCTGAACCAATGCTATTGCCTTAACAATAAACTACAATAATTTCCGTTATAGATTTTCATCACGAAATTTGAACATGCAATAAATTTTTCTCAATGAAACTTTCATTTTGTAGACTTGGGCGATGGGATATAACCCCATGAAGCGCTTAATTAAGTTATTGACAAGGGGGTATGTGTAAGGGTGAAACCCTTTCTCCATTTAGAATTAATAAAGAAAGTGAAATTGTTTTAAATATGTTGTCATATGAAAGAGCATGTAGATAGAGAAAGAGAGAGAAGACAGAGAAAGAGATTAATTAGACTAGTAGGCTCCGAAAGTAGGAGAGCGTGTGACTGTGCAAAGAGAAAGAAAATTATATACAGAGATTGAATATTTTAAGAAAATATGTGTGAGAGAGATTGCTTGGGAGTGTGCGCTTGAAGTAGTAAGAGAGTTAAGAGTCATTCCTTAAGAGTGTACTAAAGAAAGTTTCTTGATTCGTGTTGATCAATACTTAGAGAAAAGCTTTTTTTGTCGTGTGAAACTTTTATCATATGAGAATATATTCTGTTAAAAAGCTTAAAAATTATGTTATTTTGAATATGTTTATGCTTTTGAATGTGTCTAAGGGCCTATACACCATTTCCAAAAAAAAAATTCTTTTTAATGAAATTAAAAAATCTAATAAAAAAAACTAAAAATGTGCTATGTTCGGTCGAGTCGAATCTTGGGAACTCATGGAAACACCATAGATTCTACTAAAAATTTTCTTTAGAAGACTTATTGGGAGATAGGATTTCACAACAGTAAACTACTTGCATAGTTTCAGCCAAATTGGATAATGATTGCATCTTCCATGGGCTCAAGTAAACAAATTCGGGGATCGGTTCATATGGGAGCATCATCAGGTTACAAATTTGCAATTTGAATCGTACTTGGCACGGTTGTTGGAAGTCGTAACAGTACACAAGGTGTACAAATGTAGTCAAATCGGATAACAGTTGGGGCTTTCAGGGGCTCAAGATCTTAAATCAGTTTTTATGAGAACTACATATATCAGGCTATGGACTAATTTGGACCGCTTTTCCAACACACGCGCCAAGTACAGTTTGAACCATTTAAAAACACTACCTTTATCTCTTTAATCTAAATCGGATAATAACTGGGTCTTCTAGGGGCCCACGAAATCAATATGACGTTTCACTTTCTACGGGAGCTACATCGGAATCTGAACGGATATGGCCCTTTTACAATACTCAACGATCTACATCAGTAAGAAGTAACTGTGGCAAATGTTAAGATCTTCATTCGTTCGACAGTTATCGTGATTTCGACAGACGGACTTGGCTAGATCGACTTAGTATGCCAAGAATATATACCCTACCCCTTACCCTAATTTTCAGAAACGCCAGATCTCGGAGATGGTTGGTACAATTTAAGCGACATTTCTCATATAGTACCCCACATATAATAACTTGGCACCTAGGGGGGCCGCCCCACCCCAAAACCTACCAAAGATATATATACACCAATATTGGACTCAAATGAAAGGTATTTAGGACAAGAAAACGTATCTGATATCCAATTGGCGGACCAAGTGTTAGAGGGACCACCCCAACCACCAAAACACCCCTTAATCGGACATATTTACCGACCATGGCAATATGGGACTCAAATGAAAGGTATTTGCGGGTAGAATACGAATCTAATACACAAATGTGGGTATATTATGGGTATATTATTTACTGACCATGGGAGTATGGGGCTAAAATAAAAGGTATTTGAGAGTAGAATACGAATCTGAGAATCCATCATGGATCGCATGGAATTAGTTCTTTAAATGGGGTTTTTCAAATATAAAGGATCTCTATAAAGTTATGAACCTATGTGAACCGTACATGCCAGGGCCGTTACAAAGGGGACTGCGGACCGGAGTTCGAGTTTTTGAGGCCAGAGTCGAATTATTAAGCCGAAGTTGAGCATGCTTGACCCGACTCAGAAACGCTCTGCGACTCCGGCTAAATACTTCGACTTTGACTCCAACCCGGGGCGGAGTGTAGGGCTAGACTCCACAGTCCTGATTAAAAGTCATAACAAGTAAACATGTGTTAAGTTCATCCGTGCCGAACATTGGATATATTAGTCATCCTAGTTTATTATAACTCCACTACCATATTATTAGTCATCTCCAAATATGGGTTGTTCTAGGTTATATTTCATTTAGGTCCCGCGATCTCTCATACAAGTCACAGTTTCAGCGAAATCAGACAATAAATCCGCCAAATATAGTCCGATCGGGACCATATTTGGGTCGAATGTCGGGAGTCTTAATACAACTCACTATTTTCAAATTTCATCATCATCAGGTAATAAGTGCAGCTTTTGTGGCTTAAGACCCCAAATCGGCAGATTGGTCTATTTGACAGCTATAACAATATAAAATCCAATCTAAGCCATATTTAGGTTGGATGTTGGGAGTGTTAATACAACTCTCTGTTCCAGCCTACTGCCCGCGTTAGCCGTATTCTCGATTGTCGTTCCAAGACTCGGCGATAAGTATTCGCCCCAAAATACTAACCTCTTTGTAGCCTACATTTATTGTAAATAGATTGAGAGAAAGGAAACAAACTCCGTGTTCTCTACTCTAGTCAATGCATATATAAATTTTCTGTGACGGACCCTGCCCCCGTGAGTTATACCCTAGCGTACAAAGGGAAACACGCCGTTACCCGGGTAATGGACCGATTAAGACTATATTTGGCACAGTTGCTGAAAGTCAAAATAAAACGTCAGCCAAATCGAATAATAAGTGTGATCTCTGGAGGCTCAAGAGAGACATGTGAGTTAAATCAGGCAATGCAACGATTTGGTCTTTAAGACTTACTCGTTCGAAAGCTAGCTTGCTTTCGACAGACAGGCACATGAATGGACATGAAAAAATCGACTTATAATTTCAATATGACCAAGAATACGAGGGTTGGTATATAAATTTCAGGCCCAATAATGAAAATTATTATCATCAAAAATGGTGTTATTGTTTTTCAAAGTATCCCCCAGCATGCAATTGGTTTGCAGGCGCTCCAACCAATTGTCAACGGATGAGATAACGGTTTAAAATCAAAAATTTTTATTACATCCAATAATTGTACTAATAGTTTATAGTAGAGAATAAACAAGTAAAAGCGTGCTAAGTTCGGCCGGGCCGAATCTTATATACCCTCCACCATGGATCGCATTTGTCAGTTCTTTTCCCGGCATCTCTTCTTAGGCGAAAAATGATATAAGAAAAGATTTGCTCTGCTATTAGAACGGTATCAAGATATGATCCGGTTTAGACCACAATAATTTAATTGTGGTCTAAACCGGATCATATCTTGATACCGTTCTAATAGCAGAGCAAATCTTTTCTTATATCATTTTTCGCCTAAGAAGAGATGCCGGGAAAAGAACTGACTATATGTTGGAGACCTTTGTAAAATGTCAGCCAATTCGAATAAGAATTGCGCTCTTTGTGGGCTCAAGAAGTAAAATAGAGAGATCGATTTATATGGGAGCTGTATCGGGCTATAGACCGATTCAGACCATAATAAACATGTATGTCAAGGGTCATGAAAGAATCCGTCGTACAAAATTTCAGGCAAATCGGATAATAATTGCTACCTCTAGAGGCTCAAGAAGTCAAGATCCCAGATCAGTTTATATGGCAGCTATATCAGGTTATGAACCGAGATGTACTTTATATGACATAGTTGTTGAAAGTAACAATAAAAAACATCTTGCGAAATTTCAGCCAAATTGGATAAGAATTGCGCCCTCTAGAGGCTCAAGAAGTCAAGACCCAAGATCGGTTTATATGACAGCTATATGAGGTTATGCACCGATTTGAACCATACTTGGCAAAGTTGTTGGATATCATATGTCCGTCCGTCTGTCCGTCCGTCCGTCCGTCTGCCTGTCGAAAGCACGCTAACTTCCGAAGGAGTAAAGCTAGCCGCTTGAAATTTTTCACAAATACTTCCTATTAGTGTAGGTCGGTTGGTATTGTAAATGGGCCATATCGGTCCATGTTTTGATAAAGCTGCCATATAAACCCATCTTGGGTCTTGACTTCTTGAGCCTCTAAAGTGCGCAATTCTTATCCGATTAGAATGAAATTTTGCGCGTCGTGTTTTGTTATAATATCCAACAACTGTGCCAAGTATGGTTCAAATCGGTTCATAACCTGATATAGCTGCCATATAAACCGATCTTGGGTCTTGACTTCTTGAGCCTCTAGAGTGCGCAATTCTTATCCGATTGGAATGAAATTTTGCACGACGTGTTTTGTTATGATATCCAACAACTGTGTCAAGTATGGTTCAAATCGGTCCATAACCTGATATAGCAGCCATATAAACCGATCTTGGGTCTTGACTTCTTGAGCCTCTAGAGTGCGCAATTCTTATCCGATTGGAATGAAATTTTGCACGACGTGTTTCGTTATTATATCCAACAACTGTGTCAAGTATGTTTCAAATCGGTCCATAACCTGATATAGCTGTCATATAAACCGATCTTGGGTCTTGACTTCTTGAGCCTCTAGAGTGCGCAATTCTTATCCGATTGGAATGGAATTTTGCACGACGTGTTTTGTTATGATATCCAAGAACTGTGCTAAGTATGGTTCAAATCGGTCCATAACCTGATATAGCTGTCATACAAACCGATCTTGGGTCTTGACTTCTTGAGCCTCTAGAGAGCGCAATTCTCAACCGATTGGAATGAAATTTTGCACGACGTGTTTTGTTATGATATCCAACAACTGTGTAGTATGGCTTAAATCGGTCGATAACCTGATATAGCTGTCATATAAACCGATCTTGGGTCTTGACTTCTTGAGCCTCTAGAGGGCGCAATTCTTATCCAATTTGAAAGAATTTTGGCACGTAGTATTTTGTTATGATATCCAACAACTGTGCCAAATATGGTTCAAATCGGTTCATAACCTGATATAGCTGTCATATAAACCGATCTGGGGTCTTGACTTCTTGAGCCTCTAGAGTGCGCAATTCTTATCGGATTGGAATGAAATTTTGCACGACGTGTTTCGTTATTATATCCAACAACTGTGCGAAGTATGGTTCAAATCGGTCCATAACCTGATATAGCTGCCATATAAACCAATCTGGGATCTTGACTTCTTGAGCCTCTAGAGGTCGCAATTATCATGACCATTAACATACGTGTTTATTATGGTCTGAATCGATCTATAGCCCGATACAGCTCCCATATAAATCGATCTCTCTATTTTACTTCTTGAGCCCACAAAGAGCGCAATTCTTATTCGAATTGGCTGACATTTTACACAGGTCTCCAACATAAATATAATTTAATTGTGGTCCAAACCGGACCATATCTTAAAATCGCTCTAATAGTAGAGCAAATCTTTTCTTATATCCTTTTTTTTTGCCTAAGAAGAGATGCCGGGAAAAGAACTCGACAAATGCGATCCATGGTGGAGGGTATATAAGATTCGGCCCGGCCGAACTTAGCACTCTTTTACTTGTTCTAAAATTTTTACTCCATGTTTCGCATCACACCAAAATGTCAACGATTGATACATATCATCTCTTATTTTAAGTGTGTCAGCTTTCATTTGATTGCTTGTGGTGTAACGCAATATAACCAAGTAAAAGCGTGCTAAGTTCGGCCGGGCCGAATCTTGGGTACCCACAACCATGGATTCCGCTAAAAATGTACCCTTATTAACTGAGTTTGTATTTAAATTAGTTTGGTCTTAAGAAGTCATATCGGGATATTGGTCCAAACTTCAGCCAAATCAGGGGAAAATTTAGGCTTGTATGGGCTGAAGAAATCAAATCCGAGGATCGGTTAATATGGGGGCTATATATGTTAATTGACCGATTTGGATCATCTTGACATGGATGTTTGAAGTCATAACACAAGTCTCTGTTCCAAATTTTAGCCAAATCGGATGAAAATTGAGGCTTCTAAGGCTTCAAGAAGTCACCTGCGGGGATCTGTTTATATGGAGGCTATATCTGTATAGAGACCGATTCGGATCATACTTAGCATGGATGTTGGAAGTCATAACTCAAGTCGGTTGATATAGGGGCTATATTAAAATCTGTATCGATATGGCGTATTTGCTAGCTCTTCGGGTGCGACCGCTTTCGTGATTTCGACTGCCGGACGGACGGACATGGCTAGATCGACTCCGAATGTCGAGACGATCCAGAATATATGTACTTTATGGGTTCGCAGATCAATATTTCGTGGTGTTACAAATGGAATGACGATAATAGCATACCCCTATCCTATGGTGGTGGGTATAAAAAAGCATAAAGAAGCAATCATCAAAACAATGATGCATTTGCAAGCTTCAACATTACTTGCTATTGTTGAATGAAGTCAAGTCAAAAGCAGCGAAAATACTAGGGTTGCCTTTAAGGCTTCGGGATTGGACAACCCTTGTGTTGCAATCTGCCAACTGACAGCTCCATCGTAAAGCTTGATGTTTTTGAGGTTATACGCACTCAGAACGTTTTGGCATACGAGCTTTTTATACCCTCCACCATAAGATGGTGGGGTATACTAATTTAGTCATTCTGTTTGTAACTACTCGAAATATTCGTCTGAGACCCCATAAAGTATATATATTCTTGATCGTCGTGAAATTTTATGTCGATCTAGCCATGTCCGTCCGTCCGTCCGTCTGTCTGTCGGAAGCACGCTAACTTCCGAAGGAGTAAAGCTAGCCGCTTGAAATTTTGAACAAATACTTCTTATTAGTGTAGGTCGGTTGGTATTGTAAATGGGCCATATCGGTCCATGTTTTGATATAGCTGCCATATAAACCGATCTTGGGTCTTAACTTCTTGAGCCTCTAGAGTGCGCAATTCTTATCCGATTGGAATGGAATTTTGCACGACGTGTTTTGTTATGATATCCAAGAACTGTGCTAAGTATGGTTCAAATCGGTCTATAACCTGATATAGCTGTCATACAAACCGATCTGGGGTCTTGACTTCTTGAGCCTCTAGAGTGCGCAATTCTTATCGGATTGGAATGAAATTTTGCACGACGTGTTTCGTTATTATATCCAACAACTGTGCGAAGTATGGTTCAAATCGGTCCATAACCTGATATAGCTGTCATATAAACCAATCTGGGATCTTGACTTCTTGAGCCTCTAGAGGTCGCAATTATCATGACCATTAACATACGTGTTTATTATGGTCTGAATCGATCTATAGCCCGATACAGCTCCCATATAAATCGATCTCTCTATTTTATTTCTTGAGCCCACAAAGAGCGCAATTCTTATTCGAATTGGCTGACATTTTACACAGGTCTCCAACATAAATATAATTTAATTGTGGTCCAAACCGGACCATATCTTAAAATCGCTCTAATAGCAGAGCAAATCTTTTCTTATATCCTTTTTTTTTGCCTAAGAAGAGATGCCGGGAAAAGAACTCGACAACTGCGATCCATGGTGGAGGGTATATAAGATTCGGCCCGGCCGAACTTAGCACGCTTTTACTTGTTTGGTGATAATATGTTCCGTTGTAGCTATTCTGAGTGTACCTTTTTCTAAAAGAGACATCAAAATCTTACCTCTTCTGTTTGCCTTTAAGAAGTTATAGAACTAAACGGCAATAAATATTTATATTTTATATCTTGCTTTTTATTGAATTCATTGTTTTATTTCTCTTAGATCCATACATATATTTATATATATTATGATTATTGTTATTTTTATTTTTTGTTTTTGTTATTATTTACCAACTTAATGTTTACATACCTTGTTCAATATAACATAGATTTAAATATTTTCGTAAATATATTTTTCATCCGATTTTAAGGGCCATCTATACAATAGCTCATGAAGATATTTTAAAGTTAAAACTTTAAAGGAGAAATGTTTCTTTTTTCTCAACTTTTTTCAATAGCTTCATAGAATTTTTGTATAGATTTATACAAAAAGAAAACGAGTTTGTATCGTTTTTGATATCACCCTTAGGCTTAACATAGCAAGTTTATTTACATTACCAACATTAAATGTTTTTAGTTTTCATGTAATGCTAACATGGTTTGTTTTTATTTGATATATTTTTTTTTTTGTATCTTTTTGTTAATATTTGAGTATAATTCCTTGTTCATATATATGTATGTATAAGAAATGTTTCCATTACAAATAGTTTCGCACATGTTATGTATATATCTTGAGTTTAAATACTATTTCTTTATATATATATATATATATAGACAAATATATGCAAGTATATGTTTTTTGGGGCTTATTGCCAATGTTTAACTTACTAATGATATACTATATGGAGTTATATAGCCTGTTGAAAACAAAATAAATAGTATATTTTGTTAGATATCGTCAAAGTTTAGATATTGAACAACTTAAGACCATAGAAAGCATAGAAGCTTTTTGGATGATTTTTAAACAAAGTTTTGGGTTATGCAAGCTATTTAGGTTGTTTTGAAAGGGGTTAGTTAGAGCTGAGACCTTTGAAAGTTGTAGAAGCTGTACAAGCTTTTAAACTTTAGTTTTTTTCTTTTTGGAATCTGGAAGTATTTTATTTTTTTATATTCTTGCAAAAAAAAAGTATATATATCTTGTTTTATTATTTTTGATAAATATTTCATTTGAACAGCTTATTTCTATTGTCCGGTTATAAGTTGCATGTCTTCATTACAGTTCCATTTGATATTTGTTTCGTTTGTGGTAAAATTCTAAAAAACGAAAAAGCTTCTTTTATTAGATCTTTTCATTTATGTATATGGCAACATTTTGATATTTGTTCTTGTAAATTTTCTATATTTTTTTATTATAATTTCTATAATGTAAGTTTACTAATATTTTTTCTTAGTTAACATTTATTTTCAATTTGTTTTATATATAATACATTTTTTTGTAATTTGTTTTCATAACTTTTTTTATAAAAAAGTTTTTTGTTTTCCTTTTAATATTTTATTGAAGCTTTTTTAATATTTCGCTTAATTGTTTAATGTTTCTTTTTCTTAGCGAAATATATATTTTTTTCATTTTAACACTAATACATCGATATATGTTTTTTTCTATATGGCATTTAGTTTTTTGTGTTTTTTTTTTGTTGTTTAAGCTTTTTTTTTATACAATACATTTATACAAAATGGAAAATTTGTGGTTACTTTTACCGTTTGTTTTAAGTTTTTCATCAAAAGCCTCCATTAATCATTTGTGGAGTATAAAGGGGTGGTCATTTATTGTTGCTTGTTTGTTGTTCTTGATAGTTGGTTTGTTGTTAAATGTCTCCTACGTGGGCAGCTTTTGGGATTTTGGCTTAAGCTCTGTAGAAACTATCAGCATTAGTCTACATCGTTGTCACTGAAATGAAAAAGAAGACAAAACGATATGTATTGAGTTGAACCAAAGTTGAAATAAATTTTTATATCCACCATATATTCATTTAGTCATTCCGTTTGTAACACCACGAAATAATGATCTGAGACCCCATAAAGTATATATTCTTGATCGTCTTGCCAATCTGAGTCGATCTAGCCATGTCCGGCCGGCTGTCGAAATCATGATAGCGTTGGTTTGTTTGTTTATTTGTTCAACAGCAAGCACAACAAAATTGCATCTTATTATAGTCACCACCGTATGAGGGTGGTATTCTAATGTTGTCACTCCGTTTGTAACACCTCGAAATATGAGTCTAAGACCCCATAAAGTAAATGTATTCTTGATCGTCATGTTAAAAGTCATGATGATGTCCGTCCGTTCGTCCGTCTGTCTGTCGACAGTGTGCTAACTTTCGAAGGAGCAAAGCTAGGCACTTGAAATTTTGCACCAATACTTTTTATTAGTGTAGGTCGGTTGGGATTTTAAATGGGCCAAATCGGTGCATGTTCTCATGTAGCTGCCATTAGGGACGCAGCCCTAGGAAATTACAAAAATTCTGCTATTACCGTGAAATTGGTAAAGATACATCAATTTTTGTTGTTGAAAATTGTGATCGCTTTTGGGAGCAGGAACTGACCCACTGGCAGTGACATTTCGTCAGAGTCAGAGCTGAATTTTGTACCGATTCCAGTCTTTCAAAAGTGTGGTTGTCTTTGTGAATGACTTAGTTTTATAGTGAACGTTTCAGCGAATCAGCTTCAGTATTTTGATGAAATTTCTTAATTTGCGCTCATTTCTGCTCTCAAATATTCTAAATTGACTTTTATTTCTATAATAAAAACACTGAAAACATTAAGCAACTATAATTTTTAAATATTTAAAAACGTCAATAAGGAAGAGCAAAAGTTTACTGTGTAATACCCCACACATACGCTATAAGAACAATGTGGGAGCTATATCCAGTTCTGAAGCAATTTAAATGGACATCGGAGGATGTTTTCAAATAGATTATTCAACAATCCGTATCACGTTTCGAGCAAATGTGTTTAAACTGTAATAACTACAGTTGACAAATGACAACGTTATTGCAAATTACCCAAAATCTGACCAACATATATATGAGAGCTATATCTGAATCTGAACCGATTTCGAGCAAACTTCTCAGATATTGTAGTAGTCGGCGAGGAAAGCGTTTTGCACAATTTTGGAAATATTGGTCAATAAATGCGCTTGCTGTACTCTAGAAGTTAAAATCGGGCGACATATATATGTGAGCTATATCTAAATCTGAACCGATTTTCCTGAAATGTTGATAGTCAAGAGAAAATTCTTCTTGCAAATTTTCGAGAGAATTGGTTAACATGTGACCATTTTATTGCATTATTACTGCAAATCTGACGAACATATACATGGGAACTATTGTATATTCAAATCCGAACCGATTTTTTCCAATTTTAATGGGCTTCGTCTCTAGGCCGAAAAACATGCCTGTGCCAAATTTTAAGAAGATCGGATTTATACTGCGATTTGTACTTTGTACACAAATTAACATGGACAGACGGGCAAACAGACGGACACACAGACCGACAGACGGGGAGAGCTAAATCGAAGCAGAAAGCGATTCTGAGTCGATCGGTATACTATCTCTTTTCTTTTCAATTGAACCATATACATTTTGTTTAAATGATGTCGCTAATTTCTTCTTCGAACTTATTTAAAATCGTTTTTGATGGAAATTAAGTCTGGTAAGAATTGCAAGGAACTATTGATGTATGGGCTTATAATTTGCATCATTTTCTATTATATTCTATTGTATAAAAACTAGCTGGACAGCGCCCGCTCCGCTGCGCCTTTTTTCACTCTATTATTTTATCTGAGCCTTATACTGACACGAGTGGGAAATAAGTCCTGTTTTGGGTTGCTGGTGCGGCCTTACAGGTATTTCGCCCCAATGTGGATATCGATTTCGTTCTCTGCTCCCAAATACCTTTTAAATGAGCCTTATATTGCTGTGGTAGGTAGATATATCCGGTATTTAATTTGTATGGGGTAGGGTCGACCCCCCCTTCGGATATCAAAAAATGTAGTACCCTATTCTCACCGGGGGCCATCTGTGAAAATTTCATGAAAATCGGTTTAGCCGTTTTTGAGTCTATACGGAACAGACAAACAAACAACCAAAACGCAACAATTTCATTTTTATATAATAGATTCTATAAATAACTTTCATTTGATATCCATATTGGTAAATATGACCTGCGGGGAGGTTTTGAGGGGTGGAAGGGCCCTCAGACACCGAGGAATAACTACTTATTTATCCTCTACTTTTAAATACCTTTCATTTGATACCCATATTGCCCAAGGCGATGAAAGTGTCCTGTTGGGGGTATTTTGGAGATGGGGGACCCCCCGAACACTTTGGACGAAATTTGTATACCAAGTTCGTACTCTTTTCTTAAATACCTTTCATTTGATACCCATATTGTCCCAGTCGGTAATCATGTCCGTGCGGGGGTTTTGGGGGTGGGGATGCCCCTCTGACACCTAGAAATACATTTTTAAGTCAAATAAGCTGAACTGGGCCCGCTCCGCTGCGCCTTCTTTTACTTTATATGGAACAAAATTATGCTTGGAGTATTTATTTTTGACAATTAAAGAGCTTTTAGTGAAATACCATGCCACCAAAATAATGTATGAATATCGTAAAAGCATGACAATTTAAATGCCTTTTTCTGTATACCATATGATCTTTACTGGTATATGAATTAGATCGGAGGGTTTAATGTCATTAACGTGTGGATATAAGATATACTCCATTATTAAGTCTTTATTTCAGCTCGACATTGTCATGACATCCGATTAAGGGGTGTTTTCGGGGGTGAGCAGGTCCTTTAGACTCTTCGCCCTGAAAAAATATTAGCATAGTTCTCTGCTCTTAAATACCATTTATTTAAACCCCATATTGCCATTGGTTTAAATGCCCAAAATTTGTACTCTTTGGGGGGTGTTTTGGAAAAGGGGCGGTGGCCCAAAAACATGGTCCCACATTTGAATATCAGATTCGTATTCTACTCCCAAATACCTTTATTTGAACCCCATATTGCCATTGGCCTCAAAATTAGATATCTAATTTGTTTTCTCATCTCAAATAGCTGTAATTTAAACCCCTTATTGCAAAAGTCAGCAAATGTGGGCCCTAAAAACTATCAATATCGAGATCCACTCCCTTTAAGACCCAAAATTGTCATGGTGAGCAAATACGTCCTGTTTGAGCGTTATTATGGGTGTGGGACGTACCCCAGGGAGTTGCTCCCAAATGTTAATATCAGATTCGTGGTCTACTCTCAAATACCTTTCATTTGCGCCCCATATTCCTATAGTCGGCAAATATGACCGGTTTCGTGAGTTTTTAGGGGGATCGTTCAGTGACTTGGAACTGAAAATATGTATCAGATTCGTCTTCTCTAAAATACTTCTTATTACAGCCCCATTTTGGAATGGTCAGCAAATATGTCCTATATGGATGGTGTAATGGGGGCGAGGTGGCCCCAAACACACTTTTTCCCGAATGTTGATATCAGATTCGTGCTTTACTCCCAAAGACCTTTCATTTGAGCCCCATATTGCTATTGTAGTAAATTGGTCCTCTGTAGGGATTCGTTTTCTACACTTAAATACCTTTTATTTGAGCCCGTATTGCCATGATCAGTGAAATTCGTATTCTACTCGTAAAGACTTCTCATTTGAGTCCCATATTGCCAATGTCGGTAAATATGTCCGATTTAGAGGTGTTTTGGCATCTACCTTTCATTTGAGTCCCATATTATCATGATTGGTGTATTTATATATTTTGTAGGTTTTGGGGGTGGGGCTGGGATATCAAATTTTTATTATTAGGTTACTATAAGAGAACACATAAAATTTCGCTTAAATTCTGAGATCTGGCGTTTCTGAGAATTAGGGTAAGGGGGAGGGTCCACTCCCCCTTCAGATATCAAACAAGTAAGTGCGTGATAAGTTCGGCCGTGCCGAATCTTATATACCCTCCACCATGGATCGCATTTGTCGAGTTCTTTTCCCGGCGTCTCTTCTTAGGCAAAAAAGGATATAAGAAAAGATTTGCTCTGCTATTATTATATTATTACATGTTGGAGACCTGTGTAAAATGTCAGCCAATTCGAATAAGAATTGCGCCCTTTGGGGGCTCAAGAAGTAAAATAATGAGATCGATTTATATGGGAGCTGTATCGGGCTATACACCGATTCAGACCATATTAAACACGTATGTTGATGGTCATGAGAGAATCCGTCGTACAAAATTTCAGGCAAATCGGATAATAATTGCGACCTCTAGACGATCAAGAAGTCAAGATCCCAGATCGGTTTATATGGCAGCTATATCAGGTTATGAACCGATTTGAACCTTATTTGATACAGTTGCTGAAAGTAAGAATAAAATACGACTTGCAAAATTTCAGCCAAATCGGATAGGGATTGCGCCCTCTACAAGGTCAAGAAGTCAAAACCCCAGATCTGTTTATATGACAGCTATATCAGGTTATGAACCGATTTGAACCATACTTGGCACAGTTGTTGGATATTATAACAAAATACTTCGTGCCAAAATTCATTCAAATCGGATAAGAATAGCGCCCTCTAGAGGCTCAAGAAGTCAAGTCCCCAGATCTGTTTATATGACAGCTATATCAGGTTATGAACCGATTTGAACCATACTTGGCACAGATATCATAACAAAATACTTCGTGCCAAAATTCATTCAAATCGGATGAGAATTGCGCCCTCTAGAGGCTCAAGAAGTCAAGTCCCCAGATCGGTTTATATGACAGCTATATCAGGTTATGGTTAAGACGATACAATGATGTCAGTTCGTATGTCCGTTCGTGTGTCCGTAAGATGTAATCACGCTACAATCTTTAAAAATTGAGATAGAAATTTTGCACACACTCGTATTTCTTTTATACGCAGGTTAAGTTCTTGAATGGGCCACATCGGACTGTATTTGGATATAGCTGCCATATAATCCGATCTGACGATTTTGGGTCTTAAGATCATAACAGGCCTATTTGTTTCCTGATTTCGCTGATATTTGAAACAGTTGGTTTTATCAAGACCCCCAACATATGCTCCGAATATGGTTTAGATCCGACTATATTTAAATATGGCTGCCATAGAGACCGATCTTCAGGTTTAGGGTTTAAAGACTATAAAAGGTTCATTTATTCTGCGATTTTGCTGAAATTGAAATATGATAGAGTGATTTGCAATAGAGACATCCTATATCCAATATACCGGGTTGCCCAAAAAGTAATTGCGGATTTTTCATATAGTCGGCGTTGACAAATTTTTTCACAGCTTGTGACTCTGTTCATTCTTTCTTCTGTCAGTTATCAGCTGTTACTTTTAGCTTGCTTTAGAAAAAATGTGTAAAAAAAGTATATTTGATTAAAGTTCATTCTAAGTTTTATTAAAAATGCATTTACTTTCTGTTAAAAAATCCGCAATTACTTTTTGTGCAACCCAATATATATGGTGTATATCGAACCATATTTACATATAGCTGCCATATAGACGCATTTAATTCACGCTGTTACTTTTAGCTTGCTTTAGAAAAAATGTGTTAAAAAAAGTATATTTGATTAAAGTTCATTCTAAGTTTTATTAAAAATGCATTTACTTTCTTTTAAAAAATCCGCAATTTCTTTTTGGGCAACCCAATATATATGGTGTATATCGAACCATATTTACATATAGCTGTCATATAGACGCATTTATTTCTGAAATTCTGAACAGTAGGTTTTATTAAGCCCGCCAATGTCTCAATCAAAAATGATTCAGATCGGAACATATTTGGATGTAGCTGCCATATAGACCGATCTGCCGATTTTGGGTCTTGGGCTTAGAAGAGGCACATTTATTACCCGACTTTGATGAAATTTGGAACTGTGAGCTGTATAAAGATTCATAATATCTGTCCCGAAAATGGTCTAGGCCGGGTTTTATTTAGATATACCTGCCGTAGAGACCGATCTTCAGCTTTAGGGTCTAAAGACCAAAAAAGTCGCATTTATTCTCCGATTTTGTTGATATTTGATACAGTGAGGTGCTTTAAGACGCCCGACATCTAAACGAAATATGCTCCAGATTGGCACCTGAACAAATATGATTAAGATCGGACTCTATTTGGATATTAATAAGGATATAGTAGTGTTATAATAAATTTGGATAATAAATATATCCATAGTGGTGGGTATCAAAAGTTCGGCACGGCCGAACTTAGTACGTTTTAATTTGTTTGCATTATATTCTCATTCATTTTCTTAACTCACCATTTAATAGCCTTAAGAATTAATCAAGCAAATTGAAGGTCAAGCAATATGAGAAGAAATCGAAATTATCCAAAAAGGGGGTTCCATCTATTCCTTTTGAGTTTCAACAGGAAAAGGAATGGTAGTGAAAGATGGCATTGGGCTATTAGTCACGAGGCTATTTTATGATGGCATACATTTTCTTCCTTAAGCGCCATTGCTAGTAGTTTATTAGACAAATATTTATCTGCATAATTCGTTTTTCCCTACACCTTAAGGCTACGGGAATAATAAGATAAGGCCATAATAGTAAATTTTAAAGCCCAACAGTAGAGGCATTAAAAGAGTGTTGGTAGTCATTCGAAAAAAAAAAAAAAGATTTTTCAAATTAAAAATTTTACACGCCTTTTTCGCTAGCCCTTCTGAGGCCATAATAAAAGTCCTCCAGCCAAAACTGAATTTCAAGGTTAGATTTTTAATTAATTATACACTTTACTCTATTTTTCAGTATTCTTTGCGCCGCTACCACAACCATCAGCCTTGATGTAGGCAATTCAAATGTTTTTTTTTTTAAAAACACACACAAAATCCTTTCTCCAAGAACTCGCTGAAGTGATAAATTAAAAATTTGCAAATATATCTTATGCGGTCGTTGCGGTGGCTTGCTAAATGTCTTATGACACTTCAGTTAATAAATTTTCCAGAATATTAACTCAGGGCGATGATGCAATTGTGGCCTGTGTAAGATAATTTACGACAAAGAAGCTTTGTTTGTTTAAGAAGGCCCTAAGGTTTATAGATAAGGCTAGTTACAAAGTGAAAATTGTGTATTTTGCAAGGATAGAAGATTACAAGTTTAACAAGTAAAAGCGTGCTAAGTTCGGCCGGGCCGAATCTTATATACCCTTCACCATGGGTCGCATTTGTCGAGTTCTTTTCCCGGCATCTCTTCTTAGGCAAAAAAGGATATAAGAAAAGAGTTGCTCTGCTATTAAAACGATATCAAGATATGGTCCGGTTCGGACCACAATTAAATTATATGCTGGAGACCTGTGTAAAATTTCAGCCAATTCGTATAGGAATTGCGCCCATTGGGGCTCACGAAGTAAAATAGAGAGAACGATTTATATGGGATCTGTATCGGGCTATAGACCGATTCAGACCATAATAAACACGTTTGTTGATGGTCATGAGAGGATCCATCGTACAAAATTTCAGGCATATGGGATAATAATTGCGACCTCTAGGGGTCAAGAAGTCAAGATCCCAGATCGGTTTATATGGCAGCTATATCAGGTTATGAACCGATTTGAACCTTATTTGACACAGTTGTTGAAAGTAAAAATAAAATACGTCATGCAAAATTTCAGCCAAATCGGATAGGAATTGCGCCCTCTAGAAGCTCAAGAAATCAAATCCCCAGAACTGTTTATATGACAGCTATATCAGTTTATGAACCGATTTGAACCATACTTGGCACAGTTGTTGGATATCATAACGAAATACTTCGTGCAAAAATTCATTCAAATCGGATAAGAATTGTGCCCTCTAGAGGGTCAAGAAGTCAAGACCCAAGATCGGTTTGTATGGTAGCTACATCAGGTTATGGACCGATTTGAACCATACTCACCACAGTTGTTGGATATCATAACAAAACACGTCGTGCAAAATTTCATTCTGATCGGATAAGAATTGCGCCCTCTAGAGGCTCAAGAAGTCAAGACCCAAGATCGGTTTATATGGCAGCTATATCAGGTTAAGGACCGATTTGAACCATACTTGGCACAGTTGTTGGATATCATAACGAAATACTTCGTGCAAAAATTCATTCAAATCGGATAAGAATTGTGCCCTCTAGAGGGTCAAGAAGTCAAGACCCAAGATCGGTTTGTATGGTAGCTACATCAGGTTATGAACCGATTTGAACCATACTCACCACAGTTGTTGGGTATCATAACAAAACACGTCGTGCGAAATTCCATTCCAATCGGATAAGAATGGCGCCCTCTAGAGGGTCAAGAAGTCAAGACCCAAGATCGGTTTATATGGCAGCTATATCAGGTTATGGACCGATTTGAAACATACTTGACACAGTTGTTGGATATCATAACAAAACACGTCGTGCAAAATTTCATTCTGATCGGATAAGAATTGCGCACGCTAGAGGCTCAAGAAGTCAAGACCCAAGATCGGTTTATATGGCAGCTATATCAAAACATTGACCGATATGGCCCATATACAATACCAACCGACCTACACTGATAAGAAGTATTTGTGCAAAATTTCAAGCGGCTAGCTTTACTCCTTCGGAAGTTAGCGTACTTTCGACAGACAGACGGACAGACGGACGGACATGGCTAGATCGACATAAAATGTCACGACGATCAAGAATATATATACTTTATGGGGTCTCAGATGAATATTTCGAGTAGTTACAAACAGAATGACGAAATTAGTATACCCCCCATCTAATGGTGGAGGGTATAATAAATAGAAAGTTTAAACATGATTATCATTACGAAATTTATGATAAAGGAAGCCTTGAGGAGCTTCCAACCATTTAAGTTACCAGAGCCTGATGGAATATTTCGGACGTTGCTACTGAAGGAAGTGGTCTATTTGCCGCTTTTTCACGGCGTACCTTGCAAATTTTCCAATGAAAATTCCATTAAGGAATTTAAGGGGCAAACTTCTCACACATCAATTAGCGCTGCCCGTTTCATGTTTAAGCTCAATGAAAAGGCGAATCCCTTTCAAAGCTGAGTCCGAACGGCGTGCCATAGAGCGACACCTCTTTGGGGAGAAGTTTTTACATGGCATAGTACCCCACAAATGCCGCCAGCATTAGGAAGGGATAACCATCGCTGGAAACTTTTATCTGATGTGCTCGTCAGGATTAGAACCCAGGCATTCAGCGTCATACCCGAACATGCTAACGTCTGCGCAACAGTGGCCTCCAAACAGCATACCCAGGACTTGCATATACTCTCAAAGCCCGGCAGGTGGCATGGGTGATATTTATACCCAAGCGCGTAAAGGCAAGTTATGCTACGCCAAAGGCCTACAGACCTATATGCCTTACGCCTTTTCTACTCAAAACCATGGAACATATTACGGATGCCATGATAAAGAGTAGGAAATCCAGCGTACTGCTAAAATACTAACAGCAAGCCTGTGTCAAGGGAAGGTCGGTGGAGACTGCCCTGCAAGAGATTTAGCATACACGCACACATTGGCGTGTATGCCAATGAGATCGAGGGGAATTTTAACAATCTGAGGACCGAAACACTGATCCAATCCTTAGACCAGTGCCGTGTCCTTACAGACTGAATATGTTAAGGAACAGGTGGGTAAATTGTGGTTCCCATAACACAGAAAGTGGCACAGGGCAAAACACAGATGGCTTTTTATCGCCACTGCGATGGGTGACCACCATAAATAACCTATTACGAAGTCTGACTGAGGAAGTATTTGAACCCGTATGCTACGCAGATGATGTTATGAGACTAGTAAGGGGTAGGAAACCGAACCAGCTATGTGGAAGGACCGAAAATGTCTTGGAGATGAGATAAGACAGGTTTACACTTAGGGGTCCCAATGTTAACTCAGAGAAGACTAAAATCTGTCTGTTCACGAAGGTGGGCCAATTTGAACAGCCCGATTTCAATATCTAACAAAATGCTTAAAATACTTAGAGGTAATCTTGCAAAGGAAACTTAATTGGAAGTGTCCTTCTCGGTTAGCTCCCCAATGTCAAGGTATTATGGAAAGCGTTCAGATATCCGGCCATCGTAGCAGGCCTCCGTAGCGCAGAGGTTAGCATGTCCGCCTATGACGCTGAACGCCTGGGTGCGAATCCTAGCGAGACCATCAGAAAACATTTTCAGCGGTGTGAGGTAATATGCCATGTAGAACTTCTCTTCGAAGAGGTGTCACACTGCGGCATGCCGTTCGGACTCGGCTATAAAAGGGAGACCCTTATCATTGAGCTTAAACTTGAATCGGGCTGCACTCATTAATATGTGCGAAGTTTGCCCCTGTTCCTTAGTGGAATGTTCATGGGCAAAATTTTCAATCTTCGGATATCCGATTTTGAAATGAAGATCAGCCAGAAGCATTGAAAGAGCTACCACTGCATCTAAAAAAGTCACAGTTTGGTGCGGTTCCAGGTCTGGTGGCATCATTGAACCCCACTTCTTCAAAGATGATGCGAATCGCAACGTAAGTGTGAATGGTGAGCGCTACCGTGGGATGGTATCCACCTTTTTTTTGCCCAAATTCCAAGAGCTTGACTTGCATGACATGTGGTTTCAACCAGGCGGTGCCACATGCCACACAGCACACGTAACAATGGACTTTGAAAAGCAAGTTCGTTTAACATTTTACTTCACGTTCGGGGTCGGTCAATTGGCCACGTTGAACGTGCGATTTAACGCCTTTAAACTATTTTTGTGTTTATGCAGATAAGCCGCGCTTCAATTGACGCATTGGAAGACAACATTGAAGCATTTATTCGTGAGATACCGGCCGAGATGTTGGAAAGAGTATGCCAAAATTGGACTTAACGGATGGACCATTTGAGGTGTATTCACGGTCAATATTTGCATGAAATAATCTTTAAACATTAAATTATATGGACCGTACTATAGATTGAAATAAAGATTTCAAGCATTTCTCTGAATTTTAGGGGTTTTTTTTTTTGAAAAACTTTCCTATAGCTCTTACAAAACCACCCTTTATGTACTGGATAGTCACAATAGCGGTCGAACGCATAAATCTAGCCGCTTGAAATTTTGCACAGATACTTCTTATTGATGTAGGTCGTTGGGGATTACAAATTTGCCATATCGGTTTAGATTCGTATCCAACGATTTGACTTCTTGAGCCCCTAAAAGCCTCAATATTCATCTGTTTTGACAAAAATTTGGAACAAAGACTTCAGTTGGAACTTCCAATATCCATGCCAAGTATGATTCAAATCGGTGTATAAACAGATATAGTCCCCATGTAAACCGAAACCCGGATTTGATTTCTTGAGCCCTTAGAAGCCTCAAGAAATCCGATTTGGCTGAAATTCGGAACAAAGACTTGTGTTATGACTTCCAACATCCACGCCAAGTACTAACCGAATCGGTTTTCTAAACAGATATTGTCTCCATAGAAACCGATCCCCGGATTTGACTTCTTCAGCCCTTAGAAGCCTAAATGCTCTCCTGACTGACTTGGTTGAAATATGACCCAAACCCCTAATGACAATACCAGTACCAATTTTTATCCAAATCGGTCAATATGCTGATATAGACCACCTTAGTACCGATATGCTGATATGAATTCTTAAGGCCAAAATAATTCAAATATAAGCTCAGTTAATAAGGGTAAATTTTTAGCGGAGTCAAGATTCAACCCGGCCAAACTTAGCACGCTTTTACTTGTTTTCAGTAAAAGTAAAATTTGAGTTTACATCCGCACGTTTTGGGTTATAACCAGAACGATAAGGTAACGAACAAACTTAGAGTGTAGTATGGATATTAACACCTTCTTTGAGGATGGCACGATCCGCATTGATTGGTTACCGGCCATATCGGTGTAGGGGGAATGAAAAAGCAGATGATTTGCCAATGAAGGCTAGAGGACGTCCGTCAATAAACTTGGAATCCCTTGGGGGCGTCGCATAACGATTTAAGGGGTTTGACGTGCATATAGCACTGAGGAACAGCGAAACTGTCGGTAGGACCTCACAATTCCTATGGCCACATGTGAATCGTGGGAAGACGAGAGTATTACTGAAAGGAAGTAAGTAGGAGGTCAGTATAACTTTTGGTTTCATAACGGGACACATAGAACAACGAGCGCATATATACTGAATTTTTTTCCTAGTTTTAAAAATTCGAGCCAAAGATTAGAAAAATTTATTTAAATATGATCAATTTTCCAACTTCTTAAGGAAACATTCAATTTGGTGAAAAATAGTTTCCTTCATATAAAGGATTTTTATACACACCACCATAGGATGGGGGTAAACTAATCTAGTCATTCGGTTTGTAACACCTCGAAATATTCGTCGAAGTTCCCAAAAAGTATATATATTCTTGATCATCACGGCGTTCTGAGTCTAGAATCTAGCAATATCCGTCCGTCCGTCTGTGGAAATCACGATAGAGATCGAACGCGTGAAGCTAGCCGCTTTAAGTTCTGCACAGTTATTTAATATCAATGTAGGTTGTTGGGGATTGCCAATGGGCCAAATCGGTTTTGATTTAGATATATTGGGTTGCCCAAAAAGTAATTGCGGATTTTTTAAAAGAAAGTAAATGCATTTTTAATAAAACTTAGAATGAACTTTAATCAATTATACTTTTTTTATACTTTTTTTCTAAAGCAAGCTAAAAGTAACAGCTGATAACTGACATAAGAAAGAATGCAATTACAGAGTCACAAGCTCTGAAAAATTTTGTCAACGCCGACTATATGAAAAATCCGCAATTACTTTTTGGGCAACACAATAGCTCCCATATAAACCGATTTCCCGATTCGACTCCTTCAGCACTTGGAAGTCTAAATTGTTTTCCGATTTGTCTGAAATTTGTCATTAAGTATTCTGTTAAGCTGTGTCAAGTACGGTTCAAATCGGTCTATACCATGATATAGCTCCCATATGAACCGATCTCCCGATGTGACTTCTTAAGCCGCTGGAAGCCGCAATTTTTGTTCGATAAGGCTCAAATTTTGCAGAGAGTGTTCTCTTATGACTTTTAAAAACTGTGCCAAATACAGTCCAAATCGGTCAGTAACCTGATATAGCTCCTATATAAGCTGATCTCACGATTTGACTTCTTGAACCCTTACAAGCCGCAATTTTTGCCCGATTTGGCTAAAAGTGAGCATCTAGTGTTTTGTTGTGACTTCCAACAATTGTGCCAGTACGGCTCAAATCGGTCTATAACCTGATATAGTTCCCATATAAACCGAACTTCCGATTTTTTTTATGAACGCTGGTTAAGTTCTTGAACGGGCCAAATCGGACCATATTTGGATATAGCTGCTATATATACCGATCTGCCGGTAAAGGGTCTAATGCCATAAATGCTTTGTTTTTTATTCGATTTCGCTGAATTGTTAAATAGTGAGTAGTTTAAGCCTCCCAAATATGGTTCATATCATACAATATTTAGATATAGCTGCCATATAAACCGATCTGCCGGTTAAGGGTCTAAGGCCCATAAAAACTGCACTTACTATCCGATATCGCTGAAATTTGAAACAGTTAGTTATTTTAAGAATCCCAACATCATACCTGCATATGGTTCAGATCGGATATTACCCGATTTCGTTGAGATTTGAAATAGTGAGTTGTTTTAAATCACCCGCCATCTGACCCAAATATGATAAAGATCGAACTGTATTTAGATATAGCTGTCATATAGACCGATATGCCGATTTAGGGTTTGAAGCTCTTGAAAGCTTTATTTATTACCCGATTTCATTGTAATTTGAAACATCGAGTTATATTAAGCCTCTCGTCGTCCGCCCCAAATATGAGTCAGATGGGACAATAATGATATAGCTGTCATAGAGACATCTTCGAATTTAGGGTCTTAACCCATAAAAAGCAGATTTATTGTCTGACATTGTTACTTGTATTGATCAAAACCAACCCCTATCAAAATATAACCACGGATATATGAGTGGAGATATACTATCCTTAGTTCGTTTGGTCCAGATTTGGTTATAGGTGCCATATATTGGGTTGCCCAAAAAGTAAATGCGGATTTTTCATATAGTCGGCGTTGACAAATTTTTTCACAGCTTGTGACTGTATAATTGCAAATTCTTTCTTCTGTCAGTTATCAGCTGTTAATTTTAGCTTGCTTTAGAAAAAGAGTGTTAAAAAGTATATTTGATTAAAGTTCATTCTAAGCTTTATTACAAATGCATTTACTTTCTTTTGGGCAACCCATAGAACGATCTCTCGATTTAAAATCTTGGCCCTATAAAAAGCGCATTTATTATCCAATTTCGTTGAAATTTGAAGCAGTGACTTATGTTAGGCTTTTCGACATCCGTGTCCTATATGGTTGAGATTGGTTTATATTTGGATATAGCTGCCAAAAAGACCAATATTGTGTACTACAGAATTGAACAGTGACTTATATTTAGTAGACCACTTAATGTCCGTGCCGAATTTGGGTGCATAAGTTTCCAATTGTGTTTCCACCGGATAGTGACGAAATGAGGTTTGCATATGTACCCGAGGTGGTGGGTATCGGCCCGGCTGAACATAATGCATTTTACTTGTTTCCTGTTACATTAATTAATTAATTAAGAGGCAATCATTTTCAGCAAACAACAAACTTTTCAGCAGTAAGCCTGCTGCTCTGGAATTGCAGAACTACTGCTGTAATAGCAAAACTACTGCTACAATAGCAGCAAAATTAACTACTAATATTCAGCCGACAGTGTTTGCTATTTTCACCAAAACTTTTTTCAGTGAGTGTATTTGAAAAATTTTTTTATACCCTCCATCATACGATGGGGGTATACTAATTTCGTTGTTCTGTTTGTAACACCTCGAAATATTCGTGTACGACCCATAAAGAATATATATTCTTTATCGTCATGACATTTTAAGTCGATATAGCCATATCCGTCCGTCTGTCTCTCGAAAGCACGCTAACTGTCGAAGGAGTAAATTTTACACAAATACTTACTATTGATTAAGGTCGGTTGAGCGGCCAATGAGCCAAATGTTTTTATGAAGCTGCCACATAAACCGATCTTGGGTCTTGTCTTCTTGAGCATTTGCTATCCGATTTAGCTGTAATTTTCGATATTCGATTTGGATGATATTTTGCATGAAGTGTTTTGATTTGACTATCAACAACTGTGCAAAGTATTGTTCAAATCGGTTTACAACTTAATATAGCTCCAGTATAAACCGATCTCCCGATTATACTTCTTGAGCCTCTAGAGGGAGCAATTCCTATCCGAAATTTCGCACAACGACTTCTTGTATGACTTTGAACATACGTGTTATATTGGGTTGCCCAAAAAGTAATTGTGGATTTTTCATATAGTCGGCGTTGACAAATTTTTTCACAGCTTGTGACTCTGTAATTGCATTCTTTCTTCTGTCAGTTATCAGCTGTTACTTTTAGCTTGCTTTAGAAACAAAGTGTAAAAAAAGTATATTTAATTAAAGTTCATTCTGAGTTTTATTAAAAAATCCATTATTTTTTTTTTTTAAAAATCCGCAATTACTTTTTGGGCAACCCAATATATGGCCTGAATCGGTCGATATTCTGACATAGCTGCCATATAAGCAATTTTATATTTCGTGCCACTTTATGGCGCAATTCTTATCTGCATTGGCTGAATTTTTGCACAATGAATTCTACTGTGGTCTCCAGCAGCCAAACCACATATGGCCCCAATCGGTTCATAACTTAATAAAGCTGAAATAGCATAGCAAAGCTTATCCATTATCCTTTGTTTGTCTATAATGAGATATCGGCCAAAGAACTTGACAAATGGCGGAGAATACTCGTATATTAGTTTCGGCCCGGCTGAACTAAGCACGCTTTTACTAGTTTTAGATTTTTGTCTTTAAAAACAAGGCGCAAAGTTCAGGATTTTTATACCCACCACCATAGGATGGGGGTATACTAATCTTGTCATTCCATTTGTAACACCTCGAAATATTCGTCGTAGACCCCATAAAGTGTATTGTATTCTTGATCGTTTCGACGTTCTGAGTCGTTTTAGCCATGTCCGTCCGTCTGTCGAAATTACGATAGAGGTCGAACGCGTATACAATAACCTCTATCATTCCTTCCAGCTTTCCTGTTGTCGCCTTGATTATACCGCGGTGGTATGACCTGCTTCTATCCTCAATACATTCTCCCATCGGCTTGAGTGTCAATCCGGAAAGCTTTTATGGGCTTCAGACTCTTTATCGGCAGATCGGTCTATAGGGCAGATATATCTAAATATAGTCCGATCTGAACCATATTTGGGTCAGATGTTGGCATGTCTATATCCAAATATGGTCCAATTTGGCCCGTTCAAGAACTTAACCAGCGTGCATCAAAAAGACGTATTTGTGCCAAATTTCAGCTCAATCTCTCAATTTATGAAGCCTGTAGAGTGATTACAACAGACGAACGGACAGACACACGGACATCGTTAAATCGTCTTAGAATTTTACGACGATCCGAAATATATATATTTTTCATATAGTCGACGTTGACAAATTTTTTCACAGCTTGTGACTCTGCAATTGCATTCTTTCTTCTGTCAGTTATCAGCTGTTACTTTTAGCTTGCTTTAGAAAAAAAGTGTAAAAAAAGTATATTTGATTAAAGTTCATTCTAAGTTTTATTAAAAATGCATTAACTTTCTTTTAAAAAATCCGCAATTACTTTTTGGGCAACCCAATACTTTGTAGGATCGGAAATTGATATGTCTATGTGTTGCAAAAGGAATGACTAAATGAATATACCCCCTATCGTACGGTGGTGGGTATAAAAATAATACCCAAGAACTTAGCCTCTGAAGAGAGCTGCTACTCTCTACCATGCAGGATACGTCTCCTGAAAACATCAAGTTCTATATTACAAAGATTAGTATGAAATATAGAGCACTCTATACAAATATTGCAAGTCCTTCGTCATCACTAACTTAGATTTTTCCGTTTTTTTCCACTGTGTAATTTTTTAATCTAGCTATTTTAGCAAATTCCTTCCTCACATTTCCTAAAAGCTTCCAACTTGCTTCAAAACTAGTTCATGTCATCTATATACAATATTTTGCCAAGCTAACGTTCACCGTAAAAATGCAAAGGAATTTTCACCCTTTCAACGAGCGAGCGAACCTGTGAAATACTTTTATTGCATTCAACATCCACAACAGTAGCATATTCTGCTACATTTGGGTCACGATAAGGATATAATGGCATTGAAGTACTTTTACTACATTCCCATGCCAATAAATAAAAGTTACTCTCTTCGAATGAAGGTAACAAAGCTGGATGGTACTATTAGATGGCACAAATTGTGCAACACTTACTGGTGTCATAGCCAACATGTCATGTTGAAAATCAATCCAAACTCCTAACAAGTAGTTGCCTCCATTTTTGGGTACGTTAGGTGGGGGTTAGCCACTCCTAATTTACACTCAAGTCACACGATGATGTTGAATAAAATATGAACATTTTTGTCGCATTTCGGAGGAACAGCAAACATAAAATAAGGACACACAAACTTCCAAGAAAAGTAAAGTAAAAAAGTAAAGTAAGTAAAAGTAGAATAAAAGCGTGCTAAGTTCAGCCGGGCCGAATCTTATATACCCTCTATCATGGATCGCATTTGTCAAAATCTTTGAATAACTTTCTCAAATAGAACAATTAAAAGCATGCTAAGTTCGGCCGGGCCGAATCTTATATACCCTCCACCATGGATCGCATTTGTCGAGTTCTTTTCCCGGCATCTCTTCTTAGGCTAAAAAGGATATAAGAAAAGATTTGCTCTGCTATTCGAGCGATATCAAGATATGGTCCGGTTTGGACCACAATTAAATTATATGTTGGCGACCTGTGTAAAATGTCAGCCAATTCGAATAAGAATTGCGCCCTTTGGGCGCTCAAAAAGTAAAATAGAGAGATCGATTTATATGGGAGCTGTATCGGGCTATAGACCGATTCAGGCCATAATAAACACGTATGTTGATGGTCATGAGAGGATCCGTCGTACAAAATTTCAGTCAAATTGGATAAGAATTGCGCTCTCTAGAGGCCCAAGAAGTCAAGACCCAAGATCGGTTTATATGGCAGCTATATCAGGTTATGGACCGATTTGAACCACACTTGGCACAGTTATTGGATATCATAACAAAAAACGTCGTGCCAAAATTCATTCAAATCGGATAAGAATTGCGCACTCTAGAGGCTCAAGAAGTCAAGACCCAAGATCGGTTTATATGGCAGCTATATCAGGTTATAGACCGATTTGAACCATACTTGGCACAGTTGTTGGCTATCATAACAGAATACGTCGTGCAAAATTTCATTCCAATCGGATAAGAATTGCGCACTCTAGAGGCTCAAGAAGTCAAGACCTAAGATCGGTTTATATGGCAGCTGTATCAGGCTATGGACCGATTTGAACCATACTTGGCACAGTTATTGGATATCATAAGAAAACATGCCATGCAAAATTTCATTCCAATCGGATAAGAATTGCGCCCTCTAGAGGCTCAAGAAGTCAAGACCCAAGATCGGTTTATATGGCAGCTATATCAGGTTATAAACCGATTTGAACCATACTTTGCACAGTTGTTGGATATCATAACAAAACACGTCGTGCAAAATTTCATTCCAATCGGATAAGAATTGCGCACTCTAGAGGCAAAAGAAGTCAAGACCCAAGATCGGTTTATATGGCAGCTATATCAAAACATGGACCGATATGGCCCATTTACAATACCAACCGACCTACACTAATAAGAAGTATTTGTGCAAAATTTCAAGCGGCTAGCTTTACTCCTTCGGAAGTTAGCGTGCTTTCGACAGACAGACGGACGGACGGACGGACTGATGGACAGACGGACGGACATGGCTAGATCGACATAAAATTTCACGACGATCAAGAATATATATACTTCATGGGGTCTAAGACGAATATTTCGAGTAGTTACAATCAGAATGACGAAATTAGTATACCCCCCATCTTATGGTGGAGGGTATAAAAACACCAGTCATAGAAAAACACCACCAGCAAAATTTCAGGCAAATCGAGTAATAATTGCGCCCTCCAGCTAGCTTTATGCCTTCGAAAGTTAGCGTGCGTTCGCCAGACGGACGGACATGGCTAGATCGGCTTAAAATGTCATGACGATCAAGAATATATATACTTTATGGAGTCTTAGACGCATATTTCGTGGTGTAACCAACGGAATGACGAAATTAGTATAGCCCACATTCTACGGTGGAGGGTACACAAATAGTACAAATTGCTAGCAAGTCTTAAGGAGATAAGTTAGTCTAAGTATGCGGGAGTACATGTACAGAAATGCCATTAACACATACATTGAATTTTTTAAGCATATAAGAAATTTGTTATGGTTACCTTTTTGATGGAAGTACAATGTTTATACATTTGAAATGCCAAAGGGGCAATTAAGATAAGAATAGCGCCATTAGAAAGATAAGGGAGTAAAATCGGGAGGCCGGGGAGAAGGCATAGATGAACGGACATGGTTAATAGACGTACATGATTTTAGACCAATAATTCGAGTTGTTACAAATGGAATGGAATGGAATGACTAACTTAGAATACCTCCATAATAGGTAAAGTTAGGTTAGGTTGAACAAGTAAACAGTCGTTAAGTTCTGCCGGACCGAACTTTGAATACCCACCACTTCGGGTATATACGAAAACCACCTTTCATCATAATCCGGTGAAAAATGCATAATTTATGCCCCCATTGCAGCTATATTGAAATATGGTGCGATTTAGACCAAATTCGACACGGACATTGAGTGGTCTAATACAAGTCACTGTTCAATTTTTTAGAACAAAATATTTTTCTTTTTGGTAGCTATATCCAAATAAAGAGCGATCTGAACCATATACAATACAGATGTAGAAAAGTCTAACAAAGTTTCTGTGTCAAATTTCAGCAAAAGCTGATAATAAATGTGCCTTTTATGGGGCCAAGACTTTAAATCAAGAGATCGGTATATATAACAGCTATATCCAAATCTGAACCGATCTGGGCCAAACTGAAGAGGGCCTAACACAAGCGAAATAGGACTATAAATTCGTCTTCTATGGGTCCAAGACCATAAATCAAGAGATGGCTATATGGCAGATATATCCAAATTTAGACCGATCTAGGCCAAATTGCATAAAGATTTTGGGCAGCCTATCACAACTCACTGTCCCAAATTTCGGTGATATCGGACAATAAGTGAGCCAAATTGCAAAAATATGTCGTAGAGCCTATGACATTCTAAATTTCGGCGAAATCAGACAATTAAATGCGCCTTTTATGGGCCCAAGACCTTAAATCGAGAGATCGGTCTATATGGCAGCTATATCTAAATCTGGACCGATTTGGGCCGAGTTCCAAAAAAAATGTCGAATAGCCTAACGCAACTCACTGTCCCAAATTTCGGCGACATCGGACAATAAATGCGCATTTTATGGGCCCAAAACCTTAAATCGAGAGATCGGTTTATATGACCGCAATATCCAAATCTGGACCGATCAGGGCCAAATTGAAGAAGAACTCGCAGAGTTGTAAACCTTAAACCGAGAGATCGGTCTATATGGCAGCTATATTCAAATCTAAACCGATCAGGGCCAAATTGAAGAAAGATGTCGAAGGGCCTAAGAAAACTCACTGTCCCAAATTTTAGCAAAATCGAATAATAAATGTGACTTTTATGGGCCTAAGACCCTAAATCTGAGGATCGGTCCATATGGCAGCTATATTTAATTCTGGACCGATCTGGGCCAAATTGACGAAGAATGTCGAAGGGCCTAACACAACTCACTGTCCCAAATTTCAGCAAAACCGACCCTAAATCGGCAGATCGGTCTATATAGCAGCTATATCCAAATCTGGACCGATTTGGGCCAAATTGATGAAGGATGTCGAAGGGCCTAACGTTACTCACTGACTTAATTTTCAGCAAAATCGGATAATAAATGTGGCTTTTATGGGCCTGAGACCCAAAATCGGCCGATCGGTCTATATGGGGGCTATATGAATATATAGCCCTTTTTCTGTTCAAAATTTCAGCTCAATGTCTCTATTTTTAAAGACTGTAGCGTGATTTCAACAGAGAGACTGACAGACGGGCGTACATGTCTAGATCGGCTTAGATTTTTACGCTGATCAAGAATATATATACTTTATAGGTTGGAAATGGATATTTCGATGTGCTGCAAACGAAATGACAAAATGAATATACTCCCATCCTTTGTGGTGAGTATAAAAAGGCATCCGTGACATCTTGTGTTGGGGGTCAGGGGTGTGGTGCCTATACAGTGAGAGTCAAAATTAAGTGTGCAAAATCATTTGATTTAAAAAGTTTTTATTTCAGTCTTTAATTTAATTATACAATACAATATAATTTTGTGATTATGAAAAATACGAGAATAATAAGTTTCTTTCTGGAACAACAACAGTGATAAAATTTGAGGTTTTCGGCAAAAAACAAAACTTTAATATTGTGGCTTTTGTAAGCTTGTACACATTATGTAAGCTTACTTGTATAACAAAAATCTGTCAAATCCCATAAAAATTTGTTATCTGGATGCTCAAAACGCAAATTCGGGGCTATATCTTATTCTTATGTATAAAAATCAATTTGTGTTTGTTTGTTTGTTTGTTTGTTTGTTTGTTTGTTTGTTTGTTTGTTTGTTTGTTTGTTTGTTTGTTTGTTTGTTTGTTTGTTTGTTTGTTTGTTTGTTTGTTTGTTTGTTTGTTTGTTTGTTTGTTTGTTTGTTTGTTTGTTTGTTTGTTTGTTTGTTTGTTTGTTTGTTTGTTTGTTTGTTTGTTTGTTTGTTTGTTTGTTTGTTTGTTTGTTTGTTTGTTTGTTTGTTTGTTTGTTTGTTTGTTTGTTTGTTTGTTTGTTTGTTTGTTTGTTTGTTTGTTTGTTTGTTTGTTTGTTTGTTTGTTTGTTTGCTTGTTTGTTTGTTTGTTTGTTTGTTTGTTTGTTTGTTTGTTTGTTTGTTTGTTTGTTTGTGTGTTCATTATAGACTCAGAAACGGCTGAACCGATTTTCTTGAAATTTTCACAGATGGTGCATAAAGACCCCGTGGTGAAAATAGTGTACTACATTTTTTCGTATCTGAAGGGGACGGACCCTCCCCCTTATCATAATTTTCAGAAACACCAGATCTCGGAGATGGGTGGTGCGATTTAAGCGAATATTTAGATGTGCTCTCATATAGTACCCTCAAAAATAAAAATTTGGTATCCAAATTTCGGATGGGGTACCTAGGGGGGCCACCCCACCCTAAAACCTACCAAACCTATACTTACACCAATCGCGACAATATGGGACTCAAATGAAAAGTAATTAAGATTAGAAAACTTATCTGATATCCAATTGTCGGACCAAATATTAGGGGAAGCACTCCAACCCCCAAAGCACCCCTATATCGGACATATTTACCGCCCATGGCAATATGGGACTCAAATGAAAGGTATTTGCGAGTAGAATACGAATCTAATATCTAAATGTGGGACAACGTTTCTGGGGTTCCACCCCTTTCCCAAAACACCCCCCAAACAGGACTTATTTTCTGACCATGGGAATATGGGGCTTAAATAAAAGGTATTTGAGTGTAGAATTCGAATCTGATATTCAAATATGGGTCCAACTGTTTAGGAGGCCGCCTCTCCCCAAAAACATCCCCCAAAGGGGACAAATTTACGACCATACCAATATGGGGCTCAAACGAAAGGTCTTTGGGAGTAAAGCACGAATCTGATGTCAATATTTGGGAAAAGTGTCTAGGGGGCCACCCTACCCCCACAACACCACCCAAATAGGAAGTATTTGCTGACTATTGCAATATGACGCTCAAATAAGAGGGTTTTTAGAGTAGAACACGAATCCGATATATATGAGTGCAGTCCGATTTAAGTTTTAAGCTCAATAATAAGGAGCCTCGTTTTTATAGCCGAGTCCGAACGACGTGCCGCAGTGTGACCCCCTTTAAGGGAGAAATTATACATGGCATAGTACCTCACAAATGTTGCCAGCATTAGGAGGGGAAAACCACCGACTTTTTCTGATGGTCTCGCCGGGATTCGAACCCAGGCGTTCAGCGTCATAGGCGGACATGCTAACTTCTGCGCTACGGTGGCTTCCAAAACACCACGTGCAAAATTACAGCCAAATCGGGTAATAATTGCGTCTTCTAAAAGCTGTAGAAGTCAAGACCCACGTTCATGTCCACCATTGTCTCATCTTTCACGTTAGTAGACGACAAACGTTTCTGTATAATATGGTAAAACAATTGTAAAAGCATTGTTGGGACGGTCGCGTCCTATGCTCACAATCACAGATATATGTATGCCAAATCAGTCAAGCTAGTCGAAGTATCCAAAATAACCCACTGATCCAAATTCCATACTCGCCAGAGATGTTGAGGGATCCAGCAGTGAACTATATTTTCATTGTAATTATTTTCAATGACATATGGGGGAAAGAAAACAACAACTGCTCATGTTTTCCATGGCCAATTTTTATAACGTCAATAACAGATAATCGTCCTAATTCCAGGGGCTCAAGAAATCAAATCGGGAGATCGGTTTACGTAGGATCTACATCAGGTTATAGCCCCACTTGAACCGTACTTAGCACAGTTGTTGAGAGTCATAACAGAACACTGCATGCAAAATTTCAGCGGACAAAAATTGCGGCTTCCAGGGGCTCAAGAAGTCAAATCGGGAGATCGGTTTATATGGGAGATATATCAGCTTATAGACCGATTTGAACTGTACTCCTCAGCACAGTTGTTGAGAGTTATAGCAGAACCCTTTGTGTGAAATTTCAGCCAAATCGGACAAAAGTGCGGCTTCCAGGGGCTGAGGAAATCAAATCGAGAGATCGATTTATGTGGGAGCTATATCTTGACCGTTTTGAAATCTTGACCGATTTGAACCGTACTCGGCACATTTGTTGGAAATCATAACAAAACACTACGTGCAAAGTTGCAGCCAAATCGGACAAAAATTGCGGCTTCCGGGGGCTCAAGCGAATAGTTTTACGTGTTCGACCGATATCGTGATTTCGACAGATGGACGAACGGACATGGTTGGATCGAATCAGAATATCGAAATGATCCAGAATATATATTCATTAAGCGGTTCCAGATCAATATTTCGAGGTATTACAAACCGAATGACTTGAATAGTATACCCCCATCCTATGGTGGTGGTTATAAAAACATATTTTCTCACCTTTCAATAATAAAATGAGGCCATATTAGAAAATATTATACAAATAAGTTAATTTACGTCATTGAAAACTCAATACAAATAAAAAACATCAAATTTTCAAGAATTTCTTGTTAAAATTGATTACAATACAGCATGAACTTAAGTGCTGTTGAACAAAGCAAACAATTATTTGTGAATATTTGTGCAGTATTGTTGCAAGCATTGTAATTTTTGACAATGGGGTGAATATTGGGTGTGTGGGGGTTTTTTAGTGTCCTTGTATTTCTTGGCATCATTTTTCCTTTTCTCAATGAACATCAATCACTAGCACTTGAGTGCATTCCAGGAAATTAAAAATTAAAACTACAACAAAAAACAAGCATTTAATAAATCGAGATGGAGAAAATGTCTGGCAGAAACAAGAGCCTTTAAATTGCATTTTTTACTAAGAATCGCAATGACGGAAAAATCATGTATTTGGCATTGAATATGCCTGAGGGGGCCATCCAACTTAAAGAATTTTCTTGAAGGTGAAATATTTTAAATGCATTGTAGCACACGATTACTGAAAATGAAAAAGCCATGGCAATTGATGCACTTTAACATTTTAGCAAATTGAATAAAAATCCCGGAAGTCGGTCAAATGAAATTGAATGAGAAATATGTTATGGGGTTGTATCGGCTAAAGAAGGTCAACGAAGAACAACTGCTAAACACTTAATTGACTGCAATCGATTTTAGCGAGAACAAGTAAAAGCGTGCTAAGTTCGGCCGGGCCGAATCTTATATACCCTCCAACATGGATCGCATTTGTCGAGTTCCTTTCCCGGTAACTCTTAATAGCAAAGAAAATAATTTCTTTGCTATTGGAGCTATATCATGTTATGGTCTAATTCGCATCAAAACGGAATATTGGAGACCATAGTAAAAATCATTGTTTAAAATTTCAGCCAATTCGAATAAGAACTGCGCCCTTTAGGGGCTCAAGAATTCAAATAGGGATATCGGTTTATATGGGAGCTGTATCAGGCTATAGGTCGATTCAGACCCTATATGACACGTACATTGAAGGTCGTAGGAGAAGCCGTTGTACAAAATTTCAGCCAAATCGGATAATAATTATTCCCTGTAGAGGCTCCAGAAATCAAGATCCCAGATCGGTTTTTATGGCAGCTTTATTTATGCAAGTCATAACGAAAGACAAAATTTCAGCCACATCAGAAAGGAATTGCGCCCTATAGAGGCTCAAGAAGTGGACCGATATGGCCCATTTACAATCACACACGATCTACTCTTATAAGAAGTATTTGTGCAAAATTTCAAGCTGCTAGCTTTAATACTTCGAAAGTTAGCGAGCTTTCGACGAACTAACGGATGGACAGACGGACGGACGGACATGGCTAGATCGACCTAAAATGTCATGATGGTCAAGAGCATATATACTTTATGGGGTTCTGGACGAATATTTCGAGCAGATACAAACAGATTGAGGAGGAGGCCACCGTAGCGCAGAGGTTAGCATGTCCGCCTATGACGCTGAACGCCTGGGTTCGAATCCTGGCGAGACCATCAGAAAAAATTTTCAGCGGTGGTTTTCCCCTCCTAATGCTGGCAACATTTGTGAGGTACTATGCCATGTAAAACTTCTCTTCTGCGTCACGCCGTTCGGACTCGGCTATAAAAAAGAGGCCCCTTATCATTGAGCTTAAACTTGAATCGGACTGCACTCATTGATATGTGAGAAGTTTGCCCCTGTTCCTTAGTGGAATGTTCATGGGCAAAATTTGCATTTTTTTACAAACAGATTGACGAAATTAGTATACCCCCATCCTGTGGTGGAGGGTAAAAAATTTCATCAATTTTCTCCGGAAGTTATCACAGCATCACTCGTTTAGTTTCTTTGACGCAGATGGGGCGTTTACATTGGCATGTTCGCCACGTCGCTATGTAAACTTTTCTACTAACCGGTATAGCCCATTTCCAATCCCCAAGAACCTGTATCGATAAGAAGTATCAGTGCAAAATTTTAAAAGGATATCTTTGGCCACTCGAACGCTTTCGTGATTTCGTGGCTATGCCTGCTACTATGAAATTGCAGTACTACTGCTGTAATAGCAGAACTACGCTTGGAACGCTCTTCTATGTTCGGCTAGTGGAAGAAATATTCTGTCATAGCCAATTAAAGAAAAGAAAGAAGACCCTAAACTGGAAGATCGATCTATAATGCAAATTTAAGCGAAATCGAGTTACAAATGCAGTTGTTATGGGTTTCAGACCCTTAACCGGTAGATCGGTATATATGGCTGTGTATCTAAATATAGTTCGATCTGAACCATATTTAGGTCGGATTAGAGGAAGCTTAAAAAAACACGCTGTTTCAAATTTCTGCGAAATCGGGCAAATAGAGTTTTTACGGGTTTCAGACCCTAATGCGGCAGATGGGTCTATATGACAGCTATATCTAAATATAACTGATCTGAACCATATTTGGATTGGATGTTGGGAGACTTAAAGTAACTCACTGTTTAAAATTTCAGCGAAATCCTGTTATAAATACAGCTATTATGGGCTTCAGACCCTTAACCGGCAGATGGGTCTATATGGTAGCAATATCAAAATAACATCCGAGTTAGCCTGTTCAAAAATGCAATATCTCAATTTTTGAAGACTGTAAATTGATTACAACAGAGGGACGGACAGACACACGTACATTGTTAAATTTCCTTAGAATTTTAGGACGATCCGAAATATATATACTTGTAGGATAGGAAATATATATTTCGATGTGTGTCGGTCCTATGGTGGTTGGTATAAAAATATATAAAAACCATAAGAAAAATTTTAAATCTTTGTTTTTGTGTGCCCCAGAGGTTTTTAATAAGGTTTAGGTCCCATGATCCAAACGCGATCCAAACGCAGCACAGAATGCTCCTAAAACTAGAATTCTGCTTGCCTGGAAAAGTGCTTTAAGTCATTAACCTGCCATGTGGCATTTTTTCCTCGGCAAATTGAAGCATTTCATTCCCTAAGATATCGTTGTAATCCACAACACACATTTTATCCATAATCCAGAAAATGGGATACGGACCAGTTATAGAAAAACATCCCCAAACCATCTGCAGAAAGAAAATGGAAATGAAAAGGCGAGAGTGTGAGATACAGTCCAGCAATCCTACCAAAGAATTTAACATCAAACCGATGGCTTTGGTGCAGGCACATTCTCCTGCAGGGACAAAGAAACAAATCTGCTAACTGACACAGATAGTGTGCTGAGGATATGGGAAGAACATTTTCCCAAATTGTTAGTGACTGACGATGGCGGCGAAATGGATACCGCAGAACCAATCCCTGATGATGGTATAAAATGTTTACCTCCTAATCAGAATGAAGTCCAAGTAGCTGTGACCATACTGAAGAACAAACAAGGCAGCAGGAGCTGTCAGGTTACCCGCTGAACTATTTAGGATCGGAGGCAACACGCTGATAAGGCGTATTCATCAGCTTATTTGCGCGATCTGGCTAGAAGAACGCATACCCGATTATTGGAACATCAGCATACTATGTCCTGTACACAAGAAAGGAGACAAAACGGAATGTGCCAACTACAATGGAATATGTCTCCTCCCCTTTAAATTAAAACCTAGAGACAATGAGATAATTGGGCGCAACCAATGCGGCTATAGACCTGATAAATCTTCACTAGACCAGATATTCACACGGCGCCAAAACCTGGAAAAGACCTGAGAAGGACAAATCAACACCTTCCATCTTTTTGTTGACTACAAAGCCGTTTTTGATATACGTTCCAAGGTATTTCGAGCCATGTCTGAGTTAGGTATCCCTGCACAATTAATAAGACTCAGCAGGATGACACTTGCTGATAGGCGTCTCTCAGTAAGAATAGGAAAAAATCTCTCCGAACCATTTAATACCAATCGAGGTTTCAGACAAGGGGACAGCCTATCTTGCGATCTCTTTAATATCCTGCTGGAGAAGATTATACGAGATGCAGATGTGAATAGATATGACACACTAATCATAAGAGAACACATGCTACTCGCCTATGCCGAAGATATCGAAATCATAGGTCGGTCACAGGAAGTAGTAACTGCAGCCTTTGAAAGAATCGGAAGAGAGTCAATCATGGGTCTGGTAGTAAATGTAGACAAGACAAATTGGATGGGAACCACAACTTTGAGATAGTCACCAATTTTAACTACCTCGGCACTACTTCGAATGGCACCAGTTATGCAACAAAGCTTAGAATAATACTGGCAAACAGATGCTACTTTGGATTACATCAGCAGTTTAGAAACAATGTCACCTCTCGACAGACGAAGATTACACTATGCAAGAAACCGATACTACCCATGTTGTTATATGGTTCCGAGGCATGGGTACTTGTGAAAGCAGACGAGGTAGTGCTTGGAGTAAATGAGAGAAAGATTCTTCGAACGTTAATGGAGAATATAGGCGTCGAATACACGTATCAAAATACAACTGTTGCGTTGGCTAGGTCATGTTGCCGGAATGGATGAAAATACTCCGGCAAAGAAGTCTTTTGAAGGCAATCACATTGGGACCGGGACGACCAAAAGCCCGATGGTAAGATCAAGCGGTGGGAGACACCTCGAAATTTGGTATCATAGATTTTAGAATAAGAGCAGAAGATCGAGGCGCTTGGAACGCTATTCTGCGTTCAGTCATAGCGAATTAAAGTGAAGTAAATAAATCCCATTTATATCTCTTGCCCGAATTAATGATTATAGGGTTTCATATAGTCGGCTCCGCCTGACTTTAGCATTTCCTTACTGATTAATTGGTGTGGTCTTTTGAGCAAATACACCAAATCTGGTGCTTATTAAAAGCTTGCTGTACCTCAATTCCTTTGAAGAGCAGCCATGACTTCATTGGTAGTGAGAAAGCATGGTTTGACCCGCCTGAGTTTATCACATATTTACTACTTTCCTATGCTTAGTACCACTTCATACTTTACTCTCCCAATGAGGTCAGCAGAATTGCAAATCAGCTCGGATGCTAAACGACATTTTCTATTGTGTTGTGTTCCAACATTGACAGTTAAGTCCTTTTAATTATTCATTTATGAAATGGAAAACATTTTCTCATCACTGTGCTGGGAAATCGTGAGTGTTAGTGACAACAGTTTTCAATTACTAGGACAAATTATCAAGAGCGAGAGTTTATATTTCGGAGAAAAAAAAGGAGAAAATTAAGTGCATTCAATTAGGACTTGTTTGGATTTTGAGAGCGTACAACAAGCCAGTTACTGGCCTAGGTGTATGTCCACAGTGGCTTGGGGCAGTTTAATATCCGCAGCCTCTTTTCAACATAACCTAACCTAAGTGCATTTATAATCTTTATGGGAGGTGGATTTGATATAAAGAACGAGAAGAAGAAACTAATTTGATTTAAATTAAAGTTAAATCAGATAACGAGCAATTAAATTAATGATTTTAAAATTCTTCCTTAAATTTGGCAGCAATTTCAGGACGTTTTATTAAAATGTGGGTGCATATATTCCATGAATGTTTTTATGCCCAACACCACCATTGTCTTGCAGGGTACCATAAGTTTGTGCATTTGTTTTGAGCGCTTAGAAGGAGAAGATGTAGACCCATTGATAAGTATACCGATCGACTCAGAATCGCTTTCTGATTCGATTTTACCATGACCGTCTGTCCGTATATGAGACTACGTATTTTGCACATATCACATTTTTAGTTCATCAACGAATGCTATTGATTTTGGCAACAATCGGTTCAGATTTAGATATAGGGTTGCCCACAAAAGTAATTGCGGATTTTTCATATAGTCGGCGTTGACAAATTTTTTCACAGCTTGTGACTCTGTAATTGCATTCTTTCTTCTGTCAGTTATCAGCTGTTAAATTTAGCTTGCTTTAGAAAAAAAGTGTAAAAAAAAGTATATTTGATTAAAGTTCATTCTAAGTTTTATTAAAAATGCATTTACTTTCTTTTAAAAATCCGCAATTACTTTTTGGGCAACCCAATATATCCCATATATATTGGGTTGCCCCTCCTAATGCTGGCGACATTTGTGACATTTGACACGCCGTTCGGACTCGGTTATAAAAAGGAGGCCCCTTATCATTGAGCTTAAAACTTGAATCGGACTGCACATATTGATATGTGAGAAGTTTGCATCTGTTCCTTAGTGGAATGATCATGGGCAAAATTTGCAATTTTTTTACCCTCCACCATAAGATGGGGGGTATACTAATTTCGTCCTTCAGTTTGTAACTACTCGAAATATTCGTCTGAGACCCCATAAAGTATATATATTCTTGATCGTAGCGACATTTTATGTCGACCTAGCCATGTCCGTCCGTCTGTCCGTCCGTCCGTCTGTCTGTCGAAAGCATGCTAACTTCCGAACTAGTAAAGCTAGCCGCTTGAAATTTTGCACAAATACTTCTTATTAGTGTAGGTCGGTTGGTATTGTAAATGGGCCATATCGGTCCATGTTTTGATATAGCTGCCATATAAACCGATCTTGGGTCTTGGCTTCTTGAGCCTCTAGAGTGCGCAGTTCTTATCCGATCGGAATGAAATTTTGCACGACGTGTTTTGTTACGATATCCAACAACTGTGCCAAGTATGGTTCAAATCGGTCCATAACCTTATATAGCTGTCATATAAACCGATCTTGGGTTTTGACTTTTTGAGCCTCTAGAGGGCACAATTCTTATCCTATTTGAATGAATTTTTGCACGTAGTATTTTGTTATGATATCCAACAATTGTGCCAAGTATGGTTGAAATCGGTCCATAACCTGATATAGCTGTCATATAAACAGATCTGGGGATTTGACTTCTTGAGCTTCTAGAGGGCGCAATTCCTATCCGATTTGGCTGAAATTTTGCATGACATATTTTATTTTTACTTTCAACAACTGTGTCAAATAAGGTTCAAATGGGTTCATAACCTGATATAGCTGCCATATAAACCGATCTGGAATCTTGACTTCTTGACCCCTAGAGGTCGCAATTATTATCCGATATGCCTAAAATTTTGTACGACTGATCCTCTCATGACCATCAACAAACGTGTTTATTATGGTCTGAATCGGACTATAGCCCGATACAGATCCCATATAAATCGTTCTCTCTATTTTACTTCGTGAGCCCCAATGGGCGCAATTGTTATACGAATTCGCTGAAATTTTACACAGGTCTCCAACATATAATTTAATTGTGGTCCGAACCGGACCATATCTTAATATCGTTTTAATAGCAGAGCAACTCTTTTTTTATATCCTTTTTTGCCTAAGAAGAGATGGGGGGAAAAGAACTCGACACATGCGATCCATGGTGGAGGGTATATAAGATTCAGCCCGGCCGAACTTAGCACGCTTTTACTTGTTTTTCATTATAATCGGCTCAGATTTAGCAATAGCTCCTATATATATTTCATCCGATAAACTCAATTTTCATGAAATTTTGCACAAGTCTCTTTTTTGGCCCTTGAACAAAAGCTATTGCTTTGTAAAGGCCACAATTTTGGTCCGACCTTTACAAAATTTAACCGGGGGTGTTCTATTCAACGTCCTCATATTTGTGCAAAATTTGGTATATGTTTGCCAAGGACGATGAATGCCTTAGTTCACATATTGGCGATAACATTTAACATTTGTGAGCGGTTCCAAAAGTGGCCCATTTGACATAAAATGACGGTAGTAATATGAAGATAAATACTTTCATGAAAAGAGGCAATCCTCTACAACATATGTGTTATGTTCCAAGCAGCCCCGGTGTTTAGTTTCCATACCAACCACCATAGGATAGGGGGTATATTCATTTAGTCGTTCCGTTTGCAACATATCGCAATATCCATTTCCGACCCTACAAAGTATATACTATTTCGTATAGTCGTAAAATTCTAAGGCGATTTACGAATATCTGTGTGTCTGCCTGTCTGTCCGTCGGTCTATAGGAATCACTCTACAGTTTTCAAAATTTGAGAAAATTTGAGCTGAAATTTGGCACAGATAAGTATTTTTTTCTCACGCAGGTTAAGTTCTTGAATGGGCAAAATCGGACCATATTTGGATATAGCTGCCATATAGACCGATCTGCCGGTTTAGTGTCTAAAACCCATCGATTTTGCTGAAATTAGAAACAGCCAGTTGTTGTAAGCCACCCGACCCAAATATTGTTTGGATCGGAATATATTTAGATACAGCTGCCATATAGACCAATCTACCGATTTAGGGTCTGAAACCCACTTTATATACGTTCCCGTGGGAAAAGTTGCATTTATTACCCGATTTCACTTACTTACTTACTAACGCCTCAGTAGTTTGGTGGACTGCTATAGAGAAAAAGTGCAAGAAAAGGACCATAAAACAAATTCATAGAACATGTTGTCTTGGCACTGGCGGAGCGATGAGGACCACCCTCACTAGAGCACTGGAGATTATTCTAGATATCCGACCCAATGACATACAGATTTAGTATGAGGCGGCTTTGCGACTTAAGACGATGGGACAATGGATTAAGGATAGGAGGAGCTCAGACCATCGCGGTATAATCGAGGTGACGATAAGAAACCTGAAAAGAAGGGAAGAAGTTTACGATCGGATACCTAAGACGGCGCTTGAGGTCGATTGAGAGGCACTGCCGGCAGAAGCACAGTCTTGGACAGAGGAACCCTAGTATTGCCATCTGGAAGATCATGTTAAACGAATAGAGTGGACCTGGTGGAGTGGACCGCCCTGTTTACAGCGAAATAGTCGGTAGGACGGCGCAAATCCTATGGGGTGATGCGGATCGTGAGAGGGCGAGGCTATTACTGAAAGGAAGTAAGATGGATGGCAGTATAGCTTTTGGTATCATAACGGGACACATAGACTACGAGCCCACTTATGCAAAATCGGTGCGGCAGGTGATAGCATGTGTATGGCATGAGGGGCAGATGAAGAGGAAATGCTCCAACATTTCCCATATCATTGTCCAGCTTTCGCGGCTAACAGGCACCGGCACTTAGACGGAGACATGAACCAATTTTGGGCGTGGTATTGATAACAATCAGGAATTTTAGAAGAAGCACCAAATTCCTAACTTTGATTCCCGAGATAAGCTGTTTACCGAACTCGCCTCTGTGTGCCATGTGGCAGCATCTTGTTGAAACCACATGTCATGCAAGTCAAGCTTTTGCATTTTGGGCAAAAAAAGTTGGATATCATCTCACGACAGCGCTCACCATTCACAATTACGTTACGATTCGCATCATCTTTGAAGAGGTACGGTCTAATGATGCCACTTATGGGCTGGTGGCATCATTCGACCGCACCAAGCTCTGACTTTTTCTGGATGCATTGGTAGCTATTGCAATGCTTTTGGCTGATCTTCACTCCAAAATCGACAATTCTGCTTATTGGAGCCAAAAATGAGCTTCGTCGATGAACACAAGATGCGTGCGATGGACCTTCTTATCAGAGCACTCATTTTGATAATAAAGTTCAAGATTCATGGTTAAACTATAGACCAAACTGAAGATGTTTGACAGTGAAAGAAAATACGAAATGGGCGTGAGCTGTTTAAACCAGTGTTGCCAAAAAGATAAAAGCTAAACAAGTAAAAGCGTGCTAAGTTCGGCCGGGCCGAATCTTATATACCCTCCACCATGGATCGCATTTGTCGAGTTCTTTTCCCGGCATCTCTTCTTAGGCAAAAAAAAAAAAGGATATAAGAAAAGATTTGCTCTGCTATTAGAGCGATATTAAGATATGGACCTATGTAAAATGTCAGCCAGTTCGGCTCAAGAAGTCAAAACCCAAGATCCGTTTATATGGCAGCTATATCAGGTTATAAACCGATTTGAACCATACTTGGCACAGTTGTTGGATATAATAACAAAACACGTCGTGCAAAATTTCATTCCAATCGGATAAGAATTGCGCACTCTAGAGGCTCAAGAAGTCAAGACCCAAGATCGGTTTATATGGCAGCTATATAAGGTTATGGACCGATTTGAACCATACTTAGCACAGTTTTTGGATATCATAACAAAACACGTCGTGCAAAATTTCATTCCAATCGGATAAGAATTGCGCACTCTAGAGGCTCAAGAAGTCAAGACCCAAGATCGGTTTATATGGCAGCTATATCAGGTTATAAACCGATTTGAACCATACTTGGCACAGTTGTTGGATATAGTATCAAAATACTACGTGTCAAAATTCATTCAAATTGGATAAGAATTGCGCACTCTAGAGGCCCAAGAAGTCAAAACCCCAAGATCGGTTTATATGGTAGCTATATCAGGTTATGGACCGATTTGAACCATATTTGGCACAGTTGTTGGATATAATAACGAAACACGTCGTGCCTCTAGCGTGCGCAATTCTTATCCGATCAGAACGAAATTTTGCACGACGTGTTTTGTTATGATATCCAACAACTGTGCTAAGTATGGTTCAAATCGGTCCATAACCTAATATAGCTGTCATATAAACCGATCTTGGGTCTTGACTTCTTGAGCCTCTAGAGTGCGCAATTCTTATCCGATTGGAATGAAATTTTGCACAACGTGTTTTGTTATGATATCCAAGAACTGTGCTAAGTATGGTTCAAATCGGTCCATAACCTGCTAAAGCTGTCATATAAACCGATCTTGGGTCTTGACTTCTTGAGCCTCTAGCGTGCGCAATTCTTATCCGATCAGAATGAAATTTTGCACGACGTGTTTCGTTATTATATTCAACAACTGTGCCAAGTATGGTTCAAATCGGTTTATAACCTGATATAGCTGTCATATAAACCGATCTTGGGTCTTGACTTCTTGAGCCTCTAGAGTGCGCAATTCTTATCCGATTGGAATGAAATTTTGCACGATGTGTTTTGTTATGATATCCAAGAACTGTGCTAAGTATGGTTCAAATCGGTCCATAACCTGCTAAAGCTGTCATATAAACCGATCTTGGGTCTTGACTTCTTGAGCCTATAGAGTGCGCAATACTTATCCGATTGGAACGAAATTTTGCACGACGTGTTTTGTTATGATATCCAACAACTGTGCTAAGTATGGTTCAAATCGGTCCATAACCTGGTATAGCTATCATATAAACCGATCTTGAGTCTTGACTTCTTGAGCCTCTAGAGGGCGCAATCTTATCCGATTGGAATGAAATTTTGCAAGACGTGTTTTGTTATGATATCCAACAACTGTGCCAAGTGTGGTTCAATTCGGTTCATAACCTGATATAGCTGTCATATAAATAGATCTTGGGTCTTGACTTCTTGAGCCTCTAGAGTGCGCAATTCTTATCCGATTGGAATGAAATTTTCCACGTAGTATTTTGTTATGATATCCAACAACTGTGCCAAGTATGATTCAAATCGGCTTATAACCTGATATAGCTGTCATATAAACCGATCTGGGGACTTGATTTCTTGAGCTTCTAGAGGGCGCAATTCCTATCCGATTTGGCTGAAAATTTGCAGGACGTTTTTTATTGTTACTTTCAACAACTATATCAAATAAGGTTCAAATTGGTTCATAACCTGATATAGCTGCCATATAAACCGATCGCAATTATTATCCGATTTGCTTGAAATGTTGTACGACGGATTCTCTCATGACCATCATCATACGTGTTTGTTATGGTCTGAATCGGTCTATAGCCCGATTCAGCTCCCATATAAATCGATCACTCTATTTTACTTCTTGAGCCCCCTAAAGAGCGCAATTCTTATTCGAACTGGTTTTTTATCTCATTTCGCTGACATCTGACCCAAATATGGTTCAGATCGGACTATATTTAGATATAGTTGTTATATTGACCGATCTGCGGATAAAGGGTCTGAAGCCCCTAAAAGCTAAATTTTTAATCCGATTTTTACTGATGAAACAGTGAGTTGTTTTAAGCCTCCCGATATCCAACCAAAATATGGTTCAGATCGGATTATGTTAAGGTATAGCTGTTATAAAGACCGATCAGCTAAAAAAGGTCTGAAGCCCATAAAAGCTGAATTTTTTGTCCGATTTTGGTGATATTTTCAACAGTGCGTTGTGTTTAGCCTCACAATATCCGACCTAAATATGGTTCATATCGGACTATACTTAGATATAGCTGCCATATAGACCGAGTTGCCGGTTAAGGGTCTAAGGCCCATAAAAGCTTCATTTATTACCCGATGCCGATGAAATTGAAAATAGTGAGCTATTTTAAGCCGACATAAATACGGTTCCGATTGGGCTATATTTAGATATAGCTACCGATTTGGTGAAAAAGGGTCTGAAGCCCATACAAGATTTTTCGCTGAAATTTTAAACAGTGAGTTATTCCAAGCCTCCAGACATCCGACCTTAGTATTGTTCAGAGCGGACTGCCATATAGACTGATCTGCTGATCAGTTTTCATTGGTCTGGAACCAATAAAAGCTGCATTTATTACCTGATTTCGTTGAAATTTTAAACAGTGAGTAATTTTATGCCTCCCAACATTCGATCTGAATATGGTTTTGATCGGACTATATTTAAATATAGCTGTCATAAAGACCGATATTGAGGGTTTTACGCCCATAAAAGCTTAAATTACTACACGATTTCATTAAAATTTGAATAGCGAGTTGTTTTAAGCATCCCGCCTCTGACCCAGATATTGTACAGATCAGATGATGTGTATATATAGCTGTCATATAGATCGATATGCCGGTTAAGGATCTGAAGCCTATAAAAGCTGCATTTATTACCCGATTTCGTTGAAATTTGATATAGTGTGTTGTTTTAGGCCTTCCGACATCCGACCCAAATATGAATCGAATCAGATTATACAGATATAGCTGCCATATAGAACGATCTGCTAATTTTGGATCTTAATTCCATAAAAAGTGGATTTCTTGCCTGTTTTCGCTGAAACTGGTACTTGTATATGAGTTCGCGGGACCTGAATAAAATAGGATCGACTCCAGTCACTATTTAGATATGGATATTGTCGGATATAGTAGGATATGGATATAGTAGAATATGGATATAGTAGGATATGGATATTGTAGGATAATTCCATTACTGTCCCCAAAGTTAACCAGTAAGGAAAGCCATAAGTCGGGCGGAGCTGACTATATAATACTCCACACCTACCCTACAATTATAAATTCGTGCAATAGATATATGTATATCAGAGCTATATCTACATCTGAACCTACATTTTTCGAAGAGATTGTTTGAAAATTGTTATAACTACTGCCACATAAGTGCAAATCCGGCGAAAAATATATATGGGAGCTTTATCCCAATCTGAACCGATATTGATGAAAATCCCAATCTGAACCGATATCGATGAAAATCCGTGCCAAATTTTCTTCAGATCGGTTGAAAATTAAGGGCAAATCGGACGATACATATATATGGGAGCTATATCTAAATCTGAACCGATTTGATGAAATCTTGCAGATATGTTAGGATCAGTAACAAAACAATTCGTGTTAAATTTTGTGCAGATCGGTTGAAAATTGTAGTTAATACAGCCATTAAAATGCAAATCGGGCGATACATATATATGAGAGCTATATTTAAATCTGAGCTGATTTTTACCAAAACCAACAGCGTCCGTCCTTGGATCAAAAAAATGAGATGATCAGAATTTCGTGAAAATTGGACAAAAAATACGACCTGTAGCTTGATTACAAAAATACATGGACTCACAGACGAACAGGCGGACATGGCTAAATCGAATCAGAAAGTGATTCTGAGTCGATCGGAATACAATGGGTCTAGCTCTTCTCCTTGTTAGCATTGCATACCATATACCACAGTGGTGGTGTATACAATAAAAAAATAGGATTTTTATTGTATCCTTGGTGGTGGGTATCTAAAGTTCGGTACGGGCGAACTTAACACGTTCTACTTGTTTGGTGTTATCCTTTCAGTGCCAATTTGCTTTGGAGTTGTCCAATTTTCCTGTTTCGTTCAATTGCTCTGTCAACTAGGTATAGTGTTAACATTCTTATTTAAATGTCTTCCAATTAAACCTTCTACAAATTTTGTTTTTTTTTTTTGTTTTTATTGCATTGTCTTTATTAATTGATGCCATCATCAGCTTTTGGACGATATTGGAAAACAAATCGAAAGATAACTCTAAAGTATTTTTTTTTAATTTTAATTGTAAAGCTTAATTGGATTACAACAACCATAAAACGTGTCCCTCTATGCAGACCACAATGGAGCGTAGGTTTGCTTTGATTTTGAATGTTCGAATTCGAATACTGGCGCAATTTTTACAAAAATACTGAAAATTTGTTCATGTATGTTTTGCTTCTTGTATAGTTTTTAGTCATATGAAATTATTCAAAAGGATCAAACGCTTAAGGCCTTAAACATTTATTCAGTATTAACAAGTAAAAGCGTGCCAAGTTCGGCCGGGCCGAATCTTATATACCCTCCACCATGGATCGCATTTGTCGAGTTCTTTTCCCGGCATCTCTTGTTAGGCAAAAAAAAAAGGATATAAGAAAAGATTTGCTCTGCTATTAGAGCGATATCAAGATATGGTCCGGTTTGGACCACAATTAAATTATATTTATGTTGGAAACCTGTGTAAAATGTCAGCCAATTCGAATAAGAATTGCGCTCTTTGTGGGCTCAAGAAGTAAAATAGAGAGATCGATTTATATGGGAGCTGTATCGGGCTATAGACCGATTCAGACCATAATAAACACGTATGTTAATGGTCATGAGAGAATCCGTCGTGCAAAATTTCATTCCAATCGGATAAGAATTGCGCACTCTAGAGGCTCAAGAAGTCAAGACCCCAGATCGGTTTATATGACAGCTATATCAGGTTATGAATCGATTTGAACCATATTTGGCACAGTTGTTGGATATCATAACAAAATACTACGTGCCAAAATTCATTCAAATTGGATAAGAATTGCGCCCTCTAGAGGCTCAAGAAGTCAAGACCCAAGATCGGTTTATATGACAGCTATACCAGGTTATGGACCGATTTGAACCATACTTGGCACAGTTGTTGGATATCATAACAAAACACGTCGTGCAAAATTTCATTTCAATCGGATAAGAATTGCGCACTCTAGAGGCTCAAGAAGTCAAGACCCAAGATCGGTTTATATGGCAGCTAAATCAGGTTATGGACCGATTTAAACCATACTTGGCACAGTTGGTGGATATCATAACGAAATACTTCGTGCAAAATTTCATTCTGATCGGATAAGAACTGCGCACGCTAGAGGCTTAAGAAGTCAAGACCCAAGATCGGTTTATATGGCAGCTATATCAGGTTATAAACCGATTTGAACCATACTTGACACAGTTGTTGGATATCATAACAAAACACGTCGTGCAAAATTTCATTCCAATCGGATAAGAATTGCGCACTCTAGAGGCTCAAGAAGTCAAGACCCAAGATCGGTTTATATGGCAGCTATATCAGGTTATGAACCGATTTGAACCATACTTGGCACAATAGTTGGATATCATAACAAAACACGTAGTGCAAAATTTCATCGCAATCGGATAAGAATTGCGCACTCTAGAGGCTCAAGAAGTCAAGACCCAAGATCGGTTTATATGGCAGCTATATCAAAACATGGACCGATATGGCCCATTTACACTACCAACCGACCTACACTAATAAGTAGTATTTGTGCAAAATTTCAAGCGGCTAGCTTTACTCCTTCGGAAGTTAGCGTGCTTTCGACAGACAGACGGACGGACGGACAGACGGACGGACATGGCTAGATCGACATAAAATTTCACGACGATCAAGAATATATATATTTTATGGGGTCTAAGGCGAATATTTCGAGTAGTTACAATCAGAATGACGAAATTAGTATACCCCCCATCTTATGGTGGAGGGTATAAAAATTTGATGTTGACCTTTTATCCACTCGGTTGCTGTGTGAACTCATAACCTCTATTTTGTTTTGCTCTTCTTAAGCAAAACGGTGAGCACTGGCGCACCGTTTTGCTAGCCATTGTGATTTCTTTGGTACAAGATTGAATTTTAGAATATTTTGCATGAATAACAGAGGCTTTTAAACTGCGAGTCTAGTTAGCAGCATACAAAGCCATTCGTGTGTTGAATAAACTTTTTGAAAAGTTTTAATTATTAAGTATACGCTTTGCAGTTCTTTCACTGTTGCTATCGTTGAAGTAACAACAAAACATTTTTCTAATAACCATGAACGGCAGACAGGCAGGTAGGCAGGTAGGCAGGTATGCACAATGAGGTTAGAGTACGCTAAACATAGTTCAATGAACGCAGGGCTGCAGAAAAAAGATAAATGTGCGTTTGTTTTGCAGGCCCGCAAGAGAATACAATTTTAATGTTGATTACAAATGTATGTCTTATGTTTTTTTTTTGTATCGGAAATTATATAAAATAAAACATAAACATTCAAAGCATACCTTAGGGGGTGGTTGTGCTGAATAAATGCTTGTTATAGGTACTTTTGTAGCATACAAATATCCAAAATAATCTTTTCTTATTTGAGTTGCAATTATTGAGGATTTTAAAAGATTCGCCATGAAATCATTTAATTTGGCAATATGTGTGGATTGAGATATGCTATGTATTTTCTTTTCTGGAAACTCCTTAGGGAATCATTAAAATTAATTGACATTTAATCTGCTGTTTTTCGTCTGGAAAGTTTAGACATTAAGCAAATATTGGGTTGCCCAAAAACTAATTGCGGATTTTTTAAAAGAAAGTAAATGCATTTTTAATAAAACTTAGAATGAACTTTAATCAAATATACTTTTTTTTACACTTTTTTTCTAAAGCAAGCTAAAAGTAACAGCTGATAACTGAAAGAAGAAAGAATGCAATTACAGAGTCAAAAGCTGTGAAAAATTTGTTAACGCCGACTATATGAAAAATCCGCAATAACTTTTTGGGCAACCCAATATATTTTATTAATTTTGAATTATTAGGAATTTGCCTTTAGCTAAATAAAATGCTAAAATGTTCACAAGATGAGAAAGGAAAATGTTGACATCATACTCAGTCGGATATATCTTGGTATATAATCAGTAAACAAGTAAAAACGTGTTAAGTTCGGCAGTGCAGAACTTGGGATGCCCCCCACCATGCATAAATTAACCATTCTCTTTTATAACAACTTAACTACCATATCCATTGTGATATGCAAATCCGGACTGATCTGGATCATATTTGATTGAGGTCCCGAGAACACTTATAGAAGTCACAGCTTCAGCGAAATCGGTAATCAAATCCCCTTTTTATGTGATTAAGACCCTCAATTGGAGGTCTGTCTATATGGCAGCCAAGGACGTATCAAGCAAAATATCCGAAATTGGATAAGAAATAAAGCATTTATGAGCATTGGATCCTTTATCGGCAGATCGGTCTATATAGCATCTATAATCAAATATGGTCTGATTTTGGCCCGTTCGAGAACTTAACCAGTGTGCATCAAGGAGATGTATCTGTGCCAATTTTCAGCTCAATATCTCTAATTTTGAAGCCTGTAGAGTGGTTACAAAAGACGGACAGACAGACACACGGACACAGTTAAATTGTCCTAGAATTTTACGACGATCCAAAAGATGTATATGTTGTAGGGTCGGAAAATGATATTTCGATGTGTTGCAAACGGAATGACTAAATGAATATACCCCCTATCCTACGGTGTAGGGAATAAAAATTACAAAAAATTACTAAATGATTTTTTTTTAAAGAAAACACGTAAAAAGGTATTTAGTTCGGTCGGGCCGAACTTTGGATACCCACCACCTAGGCAAAATACGTTAACCTCCGTTTATCACAATCCGGTGAAAATTGGAAACTTATGCACCCAAATTCGGCACGGACAGTGGTCTACTAAATAGAAGTCACTGTTAAATTTAGTGGAACAAAATATTGGTCCTTTTAGTAGCTATATCCAAATATAAACCGATCTGAACCATATAAGACACGGATGTCGAGAAACCTAACATAAGTCACTGCGTCAAATTTCAACGAAATCGGATAATAAATGCGCTTTTTAAAGGGCCAAGATTTTAAATCGAGAGATCGTTCTATATGTTACATATAACCAAATCTGGATCTTTATAGGGGCTCATCTTGATCGCAATTTATTCTGGTCCCGAAAACTCATATACAAGTAACATTTTTAGACAATAAATCTGCTTTTTATGGGATTAAGACCCTAAATTGGAAGATCGGTGAGCTTTAGACCTTAAATCGGAATATTGGTCTATATGACACCTATATCTAAATACAGTCCGATCTTTTTCATATTTGGGTCAGGTGGCGGGTGGCTTAAAACAACTCACTATTTCAAATTTCATCAAAATCGGATAATAATTGCAGCATTTATGTGTTCTAGACCCTTAAATGGCAGATCGGTCTATATGTCAGCTATATTTAAAAATAGTTCGAACTGAACCATATTAAAATTTTAGCGAAATAGGATAAAAACAAGTAAAAGCGTGCTAAGTTCGGCCGGGCCGAATCTTACCATAGATCGCATTTGTCGAGTTCTTTTCCCGGCATCTCTTTTTAGGCAAAAAAAGGATATAAGAAAAGATTTGCTCTTCTATTAGAGCGATATCAAGATATGGTCCGGTTTGGACCACAATTAAATTATATGTTGGAGACCTGTGTAAAATTTCAGCCAATTCGAATAAGAATTGCGCTCTTTGTGGGCTCAAGAAGTAAAATAGAGAGATCGATTTATATGGGAGCTGTATCGGGCTATAGACCGATTCAGACTATAATAAACACGTATGTTAATGGTCATGAGAGAATCCGTCGTACAAAATTTCAGGCAAATCGGATAATAATTGCGACCTCTAGAGGCTCAAGAAGTCAAGATCCCAGATCGGTTTATATGGCAGCTATATCAGGTTATGAACCGATTTGAACCATATTTGGCACAGTTGTTGGATATCACAACAAAATACTACGTGCCAAAATTCATTCAAATTGGATAAGAATTGCGCCCTCTAGAGGCTGAAGAAGTCAAGACCCAAGATCGGTTTATATGACAGCTATATAAGGTTATGTACCGATTTGAACCATACTTGGCACAGTTGTTGGATATCGTAACAAAACACGTCGTGCAAAATTTCATTCCAATCGGATAAGAATTGCGCACTCTAGAGGCTCAAGATGTCAAGACCCCAGATCGGTTTATATGGCAGATATATCAGGTTATGAACAAATTTGAACCTTATCTGACACAGTTGTTGGATATAATAACGAAATACTTCGTGCAAAATTTCATTCCAATCGGATAAGAATTGCGCCCTCTAGAGGCTGAAGAAGTCAAGACCCAAGATCGGTTTATATGACAGCTATATAAGGTTATGAACAAATTTGAACCTTATTTGACACAGTTGTTGGATATCATAACAAAACACGTCGTGCAAAATTTCATTCCAATCGGATAAGAATTGCGCACTCTAGAGGCTCAAGAAGTCAAGACCCAAGATCGGTTTATATGGCAGCTATATCAGGTTATGGACCGATTTGAACCATACTTGGCACAGTTGTTGGATATCATAACAAAACACGTCGTGCAAAATTCCATTCCAATCGGATAAGAATTGCGCACTCTAGAGGCTCAAGAAGTCAAGACCCAAGATCGGTTTATATGGCAGCTATATCAAAACATGGACCGATATGGCCCATTTACAATACCAACCGACCTACACTAATAAGAAGTATTTGTGCAAAATTTCAAGCGGGTAGCTTTACTCCTTCGGAAGTTAGCGTGCTTTCGACAGACAGACGGACGGACGGACGGACAGACGGACGGACGGACAGACGGACGGACATGGCTAGATCGACATAAAATTTCACGACGATCAAGAATATACATACTTTATTGGGTCTAAGACGAATATTTCGAGTAGTTACAATCAGAATGACGAAATTCGTATACCCCCCATCTTATGGTGGAGGGTATAATAAAGCTTTTATGGGCTACAGACGCCTTTTCAACAGATCGGTCGATATGACAGCTATATCTTAATATAGTCCGATCTGAACCGTTTTTGGGTCTGATATTGGGAGGTCTAAAACAACTCGCTGTTTCGAATTTCAGCGAAATCTGATATAAAAAAATAAATCTTTTATGGGCATCAGGACCTTTATCGGGAGATTGGTCTCTATGACAGCTATAACTAAATATAGTCGGATCTGAACCGAAAGTTTCTAAGACTATTTAACGATGTCCGTGTGTCTGCCCGTCTATCCGTCTGTTTGTCCGTCTGTTATAATCACTCTACAGCCTTCAAAAATTTGTATTTGAAGCTGAAATTTGAATTTGAACGGGCCAAATCGGACCATATTTGGATATAACTGCTATATAGACCGATTTTTCCGATTTCGCTGAGATTGGAAACAGTAAGTAGTTTTAGGCCTCCCGACATCTGATTATAGGCCTCCCGATCGAACTTTATTTAGATATAGTTGCCATATAGACCGATCTGCCTATAAAAGAGGGCATAGCGGAGCGTGCCTGCCTTATTTCAAAGGTTTTTTGAGATCAAAACGAGTAAATTGGTTAATCGAAATCCCCTTTTTTCATTTATATTAATGAAAAATTTTTTTAAAACTTTTTTTGGGGCAATTTGAAATGAATTTTTTTTATCTCAACTCAAGGCTAGGCAATGGTTTTTGATAATAATATAAAATTATGCAATAAATATTATGAATATATATTACCTTTGAAAGTACTTTTTATGAATAACCTTTGTATGTACCAAGGGAATTTTTTTAAGCAGTAATTAAATCAATTACTTTATATATATGGCGATCATTCTTGAAGCCGTACTATTTCCCTTTTTTGAAATGAAACTGAAAAAGTATAAAATTCTTGTTAAAGCTACTCAAGATTCGAAGTAATGGCAAACTATTTTACGATATTGTGTGGTGAAAGGCATTCTCTCTAAATTCAGCCAAAAAGTATGCCAACATACAGAAACACTTTAGAGGGCTTCTTAATTAAAACTTTTACGTTTCTCTTAAATTGTTTGAATTATAAAATATGAAATTCCGCTTTTGGTCTCATTAAGTTTATTTTGCAGGCACAAAATTAGTGCACCGAAAACGCCAAAGTACACATTATGCCTTTGATATACATGTGTTTGAATTTACATACACATATGCAGGAGTACTGCAATCATAAAATATTTTATGACACGAACCCTTTTCACCAAGTTATGGAAAGAACACATACTCAGTGATTCAAACTAGTTAAAGGTAAGAAAACATAGGAAGGATGTCTATGAGGACAGTTACAAAGAATGTAAATGCACAAAACAAGTAAAGTGCAAAGCAAATGAAGGGAGTGGAAAGAAAAGTTAGAATAATAAGTAAAGCAGTTTAACACCCACTAACGAATAATGAAATTTTCATTTCCGACCCTATAAAATAACTACAGGGTAGCTGATACGAAGTGTTACCAAGATCACACTGGTTTTTCTTTTAGACTAGAAATGACAGTCACTTGTTATTGGGCTCATTGACAGCTCATTATATTGTTTACAAGCCACCTAAAGGCCGAATCCTGGGAACCCACCATCATGGATTCTGCTAAAAATGTATACAAACTTAATTAAGTTGTAGGGTATACTTTTATTTTATATATCAAACTTCTGTCAAACCAGCAAAAATTAAAGCTTCTAGGAACCAAACAAGCATGATCGATAGACCGGTTTACATGGGAGCTATATCAGGTTATCGACTGATTTGGACTGTGTTTGGCACAGTTGTTGGAAGTCGTAACAGAACACCGCATGCAAAATTTCAGCCAAATCGGACAGAAATTGTGGCTTATACGGACTCAATAAGTCAAATCGGACGATCGGTTTCTATGGGATCTATATCAGGTTATAAATCGATTTGAACCGTACTTGGCATAGTTGTTGAAAGTTATAACTAAAAACTACATGCTCAATTTCAACCAAATCGGACAAAAATTGCATCTTGTAAGGACTCAATGTGATGAGACGTTGGAGCATTTCCTTTGTCATTGGCCGGCTTTGGCGTCCAACAGATCCCGGTACTTAGGTGGAGACATGATATCAGACATGAATCAACTTGGGGGAGTCGCATTGAAAACAATTAAGGATTTTGTAAGTAGCACGGAATTCCAGACTCAAAATTTCTTTTAGAGGTTACTTTATAGTTTTTAGAGCGCACAACAAGCCGATTACTGGCTTAGGTGTATGTCCATAGTGGCATGGGGCGGATTAATATCTGCACCCTCTTTTCAACCTAACCTAACCTAACCTAAGGACTCAAGAAGTCCAATCGGGAGATCGGTTTATATGGCAGCTGTATTAGGTTATAGACCGATTTGAATTGTGCGTGGCACAGTTGTTGAAAGTCATAACAGAACACCACATGCAAAATTTCAGCCAAAGCTGAAACAGTCAAATCGGGCGATCGGTTTATATGGGAGCTACACCAGGTTATAGACCGATTTAGACCGTACTCGGTACAGTTGTTGGAAGTCAGTCATAAAGGAACACCAAGTGCAAAGTTTCAGCCAAATCGGACATAAATTGCGCCGCTAATTTCTCCTTCGAACTTTATTAAAATCGATCGAAAATCCGTCTTTGATGGAAAAGATGTCCGGTAAAAATTACATCCAACTAAAGCCGTATATAATTATATATAATCTGCATCGTGTCTTTATAAGCCCTAAGGTTTTTCTAATTTATTGGAGATAAAACAAGAAAAGGTGCTGCCACTAGAAATCAGAAATACAAAGAGATTTCCATGTTATTACAGTGTTTAAAATTATTTTCCTTTTTTACCTACTAACTTTTACTAGGTAAAAATTTTTTAAAAAATCCGCAATTACTTTTTGGGCAACCCAATATATATATATTCATAAAATTATTTTCCTTCTTTACCTACTAACTTTTACTAGGTAAAAATTTTTTAAAAAATCCGCAATTACTTTTTGGGCAACCCAATATATATATTCACCAGTAATATTGAGAGGCAAGAGAAAATCCCTCCTGCTAAATGTGCTTGCAGTGGCTCTAGGAGTATATATATATATATATATATATATATATATATATATATATATATATACCCTACACCACTACTGTGGTACAGGGTATTTTAACTTAGTGAATTAGTTTGAAACACCCAAAAGGATGAGAGATAGACCCATTGACAAGTATACCGATCGAATCACTCAGAATCACATTCTCATTCGATTTAGCTAAGCCCGTCTGTCCAAGTTAATTAGTGTACAAAGTACAGGTCACAGTTTTCATCCGATCGTCTTAAAATTTGGTACAGACATGTTTTTCGGTCTAGAGACGAAGCCTATTGAAATTGGAAAAAATCGGTTCAGATCTGGATATAGCTCCCATATATATGTTCGTCCGATTTTTAGTAATAATGCAATAAAATGGTCATTTGTTAACAGATTCTCTCGAAATTTGGCAGGAAATTTGGATATATATATATATATATATATATATATATATATATATATATATATATATATATATATATATATATATATATATATATATATATATATATATATATATATATATATATATATATATATTATATATATATATATATATATATATATATATATATATATATATAAATATATTATATATATATATATATATATATACAAATTTCCTGCCAAATTTCGAGAGAATCAGTTAACAAATGACCATTTTATTGCATTATTACTAAAAATCGGACGAACATATATATGGGAGCTATATCCAGATCTGAACCGATTTTTTCCAATTTCAATAGGCTTCGTCTCTAGACCGAAAAACATGTCTGTACCAAATTTTAAGACGATCGGATGAAAACTGTGACCTGTACTTTGTACACTAATTAACTTGGACAGACGGGCTTAGCTAAATCGAATGAGAATGTGATTCTGAGTGATTCGATCGGTATACTTGTCAATGGGTCTATCTCTCATCCTTTTGGGTGTTACAAACTAATTCATTAAGTTATAATACCCTGTACCACAGTAGTGGTGTTGGGTATAAAAACCCACCTACTGCATATGACCTGTTATAAAATTGTTTGCATTGTTGTGCAGCCTCGCAAAACAAATACAAGCAACAACAACAACAACAAAATGCAAATGCCATGCACGATGAGCCTTAAGGAATTAACTGACCTACATGTCGAGAAGGGCCACGCACATCACACCCCAAAAATGTGGTAGTCGTCGAGGAGAGGGTTGTGCAAATTTTTGGCAAGATTGGTCGAACAATGCGCATGCAGAGGCTCTTAGAGTGAAAATCGTTGTACGAAGTTTTGGGAAGATTGGACAATAAATGCGCTTTTAGTGGCTCTAGGAGTAAAAATCGGGCGGTATATATATGAGAGCTATATCTTTATCTGAACCGTTTTAAGACGATCGGATGAAAACTGCGACCTGTAGTTTGTGCATAAATTACCATGGACCGGCGGACATAGCTAAATCGAATCTGAAATTGATTCTGAGTCGATCAATGGGTTTATTTCTCTTCCCTCTGGGTGTTACAAACAAATGCACTTTGTTATAATACCCTGTGCTACAGTAGTGGTGTAGGGTATCAACACTTTTCTACCAAAAAATTTAGCTTTAAGGACGAATGGGACATATATGTCCCATAATTTTTTTCATAGAAGGAGCAACATTTTTACCATTTTGAAGACACTTTACTTATCTTTATCGAGCGGTTAATGCTCGTCCTCAAAGGGTTAAGAACTGACCAAATTTTTGCAATATTACTTAAAATCGAACGAATAAACATACATGGGAGAAATGTTTACATCTGAACTGATTTCTTTGAAGTTCAACAGCGGTTGTGTGAGTCGGTTGAGAAATGAGCACATTATTGCAAAACTAGTCAAAACTACTTTCATATGGGAGCTATATCCAAATCTTAATCGATTTCGATCAAAACTCACACGTTTTGTGGTGGTCGCAGAAGAAAGCATAGTCCAAAGTTTTGAGAAGAGCGGGGGATAAATGCGCCGGCAAAGGCTTCAGAAGTGAAAATTGGGCAATAGATATATCTGAACCGATTTCTATCAAATTCACTGGTAATATCGCAACTCACAAGGGAATACCTTGTGCCGAATTTCGTGATATTCGGGTCACAAATAACTATATTATTCCAATATTAGTCTACATCGGACGAACATATATATGGCAGCTATATACGATTGACCTGAACCGATTTCTTCCAATTTCAATAGACTTCGTCTTTAGGCCATAAAAAATGTATGTGCCAAATTTGCGACCTGTATTTAGTGCACAATTTGTCATGGACAGGCGGACAGAGAGACAGACAGACGGACATAGCTAAATTGAATCAGAAAGTCATTCTGAGTCGATCGAAATACATATCAATGGGTTTATATCTCTTCCATTTTGGTGTTACAAACAAATAATACCCTGTACTACAGTAGTGGTGCGATAATTCAACATACGTAACTCACAATCATTTATTTTTTGGTCAGACCTCGTATACTTTAATTTATGCAATTTCTTTATTTAGAACCTTAAACCAAAAAAAAAAAAACAAAAAAAAAATCAAAAACAATCCAAAGTGAATTGTGTGTTATTTCTTCTCCGCTTTGTACTTGAGCCCCAAAAACATATATTTCGGTTTGTTCAAGGAATTCCAAAGGTCATTACAGTCCTTAGAAAAGAAAACAGAAATTAAGTAAATTAATTCATGACCTTAAGGAAGCAGCAATGTGTTCATTGCAAGGCGGCTATGGTTGCTCTTCTCTCATCCACAACCATCCTTGAGATAAAGGAAATTTATGCACTACTTTTGTTCTTAGGTGTCCATACTTCAAACAATCCTAAAAAAGCACCCATGTATAAAAAATGGGATTTTCGAGAGAGACTTCTTGTATTACAATCCTCTTGCACGCACCTCTTCAGTTTTGCGTTCTGCTTGATCCAATTTGCATAACAAATGTACGAAATAAGCATTCTGACCTTGTCCGCATAACAAAAGCCAAACCAGCCAAACCAACCAAACAACCAAGAAAGTACCAAGGAACGCTTTAAGTAGAGAGAAATGGCCAAAAGCGCTTTGCTTTGCCAACTAAGAGAATGGCAAAGCTAAGAAAATACTTGAAAAGAAAAATGAGAAAAACACAAGAAAAACAAATTCAAATATCTCCAAGGGTTATGGCATAAAATATGCCCCAAAGGAGGTGTCTGATGACTGGTAGGGGAGGAGATTGATGCCAAAACTTAAGCAAGATCTCGTTTTTCATTTCCCTACCTACCCAACTGCTGCTGTTCTCCATAGTGAAACTAAAACCACATGAACTTCGTTGGTTTTTATACCCACCACCATGGAATGGAGGTATACTAATCTAGTCATTCCGTTTGTAACACTTCGAAATATTAGTCTAAGACCCCATAAAGTATATAAATTCTTGATCGTCTCGCCATTCTGAATCGATCTAGCGATGTCCGTCTGTCGACATCACGACAGCGGTCAAACTGATTGAAATTTTCCACAGATACTTTATATTGCTGTAGGTCTTTGGGGATTTCAAATGGGCCATATCGGTTCAGATTTGGATATAGCCGCCATATAAACCGTTCTCTGGATTTGACTTCTTGAGGCCTTAGAAGCCTCAATTTTCATCTGATTTGGCTGAAATTTGGAACAAAGATTTGAGTTATATATCCGTGCCAAGTATGATACGAATTGGTCTATAAATAGTTATAGCCCCGCCTAAACCGATCCACGGATTTGACTTTTTGAGCCCTTAGAAGCCCCAATTTTCAAAGAAATACCGAATCGGTCTTTAAACAGATATAGCTCCCATATAAACCGATCCTGGGATTTGATTTTTGAGGCTTAAGAAGCCTCCATTTTCATCCTATTTGGGTGAAATTTTGAAAAAAGAACTGGAGTTTTGATTTCCAATATCCATGCCAAATAGGATCCGAATCGGTTTTAAAAAAGACAAAGCTCCAATAAAAACCGATTCCGGGATTTGACTTTTTGATCCGATTTGGTTGAAAGACTTGAGTTAAGATTTTCAATATCCATGCCAAGTATGATCCGAAACGGTCCATAAACAGATATAGCCCTCATATAAACCGATCCACGGATATGACTTCTTGAGGCCTTAGAAGCCTCAATTTTCATCCGATTTGGATGAAATTTGGGACAAAGATTTGTATTATGGCTCCCAACATTCATGTTAAGTACGATCTGAATCGGTCTATATAATATATAAATCGATTCCCAGATTTGAATTCTTCAGCCCTTAGAAGCCTAAATTTCCACCTGATTTGGCTGAAATTTAGCCCAAAACCCCATATTATGACTTACAGGTCAGTGTCAAGTTTTATCCGAATCGGTCAATATGGTGATATAGGTAAGTACCGATATCCCCATATGACTTCTTGATACCAAAATAATTCAAATACAAACTCAGTTAATAAGGGATGATAGTTAAGAGTCCATGGTAGTGGGTTCCCATGATTCGGCCCGGCCGAACTTAGCACGCTTTTACTTGTACTTTTTCTTTTTTTGCTACTGTTTTCATTTGCTATAAGGCTTTTGTTTGATGCGCCAAGTCTTGCGATAGACAAATTGAGATTATGTAAATATATCCGGCAAACATATTAGACTTTAATATTAAGTGTTTAAGAGGGTAGCTTTAATGCATGCAAGCAGAATATTTGCATTGGCCATGTTTTACGGGAAATTCTTAGAAAATTGGACATTCGTTATCGTCATGGCATTGTTAGTCTCTATAGCCATGTCCGTCTATCTTTACACTGAATTTAAGGATGATCAATTTTCAAAATTTTTAAGGAAAATTTCCCCGTGGTGAAAAATATTGGATTGCCCAAAAAGTAATTGCGGATTTTTCATATATTCGGCGTTGACAAATTTTTTCACAGCTTGTGACTCTGTAATTGCATTCTTTCTTCTGTCAGTTATCAGCTGTTACTTTTAGCTTGCTTCAGAAAAAAAGTGTAAAAAAAGTATATTTGATTAAAGTTCATTCTAAGTTTTATTAAAAATGCATTTACTTTCTTTTAAAAAATCCGCAATTACTTTTTGGGCAACCCAATATTTTCCTTCATATTAAGGTTTTTTTTTTATTTCAAATTGTAGGTTATTGAATCCTTAACGTTTCGTCTTATTATTTAAGACCAAAATCTAAAATGGAGGTCAAAATATATTTGAAAGTTACGAAATTGAACTTGGGACTCAAAATAGCCTTAAAGATAGAAGTGTCTTTGAATGATTAATTTTCATACCCACCACCGTAGGATAGGGGATATATTCCTTTTAGTCATTCCGTTTGCAACATATCGAAATATCAATTTCCGACCCTACAAAGTATACATATTTTGGATCGTTGTAAAATTCTAAGACGATTTAACGATGTCCGTGTGTCTGTGCGTCCGTCCGTCTGTTGTAATCACTGTACAGGCTTCTAAATATGAGACATTGAGCTGAAATTTTGCACAGATACGTCTTTTTGATGCATGCTGGTTATGTTCTTAAACGGGCCAAATCGGACCATATTTGGATATAGCTGCTATATAGACCCATTTTCCGATAAAGGGTCTAATGCACCACCACTGTGGTACAGGGTATTTTAGATTTGTGCATTTGTTTGCAACGCTAAGAAGAAGAAGAGCTAGACCCATTAATAAGTATACCGATCGAACTCGGAATCACTTTCTGATTCGATTTAGCCATGTCCGTCTGTCTGTCTGTGAGTCTATGTATTCTTGTAATCAAAGTGCAGGTCGTATTTGCTGTCCGAAATTTTGCACATGTCACTTTTTTGGCCCAAGGACAAACGCTATTGATTTTGAAAAAAAAAATCGGTTCAGATTTAGATATAGCTCCCATATATATATCTTTCATCCAATATGGATTTTTAAGGCTGAAGAAGCCACAATTTTCGTTCGATCTTTAAAATATTTGGCATTGGGGTATTTTAAGTGAGGTCTACATATGTGTGCAAAATTTCATAAAAATCCGTTCAGATTTAGATATAGCTCCCATATATATCTTTCATCCGATTTGAACTATTAAAGCTGTAGAAGTCACAATTTTCGTCCGATCTTTTGCCAAATTTGGAGTCGTTTTTCTGAAGTCTTAATATATGTGCAAAATTTCATAAAAATCGGTTTAGATTTAGATATAGCTACCATATATATCTTTCATCAGATATGGCTTTTTAAGGCTGTAGAATCCACAGTTTTTGCCCAATTTACATGAGACGTTTAAATTGACGTTTAAATTGACGTTCCAATACGTGCGCAAAATTTCATTAAAATCAGTCCTAATTTAGATATAGCTCCAATGTGTACATTTCATCCGATATGGACTTTTAAGGCAGTAAAAACCCCAATTTTGGTCACATCTCTACAATCTAGGGCGTGAGATGCTCTATTTGACGTCCCAGTATGTGTCATTAAAATTGGCGCAGGTTTCGATATAACTCCCATATAATCTTTTATGCGATATGGCCGATATTAAAGATGTGGAAATCCAAATCTTTTGTCCTATTTCAATTGTTATCCAAATTAAAGTCTGACTAGATTTCGAGATAAGTTCTACATAAAAAAGTACTACATGCACTATGTGGTGTAGGATATTATACAGTCGGCACCGCCCGACTTTTTCCTTTCCTTACTGGTTTTCATCTGATTTTGGTGAAATTTGAAACAAAGAGTAGTTTAAGACTTCCCGACAACTGACCTAAATATGGTTCAGATCGCACTATATTTAGATACCATATAGACCGATCTGCCGATGAAGGGTCTGAAGACCATAAAAGTTTTATTAATTACCCCATTTTGCTCAAAATTCAAACAGTGAGTTATTTTAAGCCTACCGACATCTGACTTTAATATGGTTCAGATCGGACTATATTTAGGTATAGCTGCCATTAGACCGATCTCCCGATGGAGGGTCTGAAGACCGTAAAAGCTTTATTTATTACCCGATTTCGCTGAAATTAAAATCAACAGTGAGTAGGTTAAGACCTTCGAACATCCGACCCAAATATGGTACAGATCGAACTATATTTAGATATAGCTGTCATATAGACAGACCGCCGATAAAGGGTCTGAACCCCATAAAGCTTTATTTTTTAACAGATTTCGCTAAAATTTGAAACAGCGAGTTATTTTTAGCCACCTGACACCCGACTTCAACATAGTTCATATCGGACTATATTTAGATATAGCTGCCATATGGACCGATCTGCCGCTAAGGGGTCTGAAGACAATAAAAGCTTTACTTATTACCCGATTTCGCTGAAATTTAAATCAACAGTTAGTAGGTTAAGACCTTCTAACATCCGACATAAATATGGTCCTGACCGGACTATATTTAGATATAGCTGCCATATAGACCGATCTCCCGATAAGGGGACTGAAGCCCTTAAAAACTTTATTTATTACCCGATTTAGCTGAAATTTGAAACAGTGAGTTTTTTTAGACTCACGATATCCGACCTTAATATGGTTCAGATCGGTTTATAATTGGATATATCTGCCAAAAAGACCAATATTTTGTTCTACAAAATTGAATAGTGACATATATATTAGATCACTCAATGTCCGTGCCGAATTTGGGTGCCTAACTTATCCAATTTTCATCGGATTCTGACGAAATGGGGTTTACATATATACCCGAGGAGGTGGGTATCCAAAGTTCGGCCCGGCCGTACTTAATGACTTTTTACTTGTTTTAGGTTAAGATGCTAAGTAAAACCGTGCTTAGTTCGGCCGGGCAGAATCTTGGAAACCCACCATCTTGGATTCTTCTAAAAATGTATATAAACGAAATTTAGTTGAAGGGCGCAATTTTGTTCTACATTTCAAACTTCTTTCAAACCAGCAAAAATTATAGCTTCTAGGAACCGAACAAGTATAATCAAGAGACCGGTTTATATGGCAGCTGAGGTTATAGACTGATTTTGACCGTACAGTTGTTTGAAGTCGTAACAGAACACCGCATGCAAAATTTCAGCCAAATTGGATAAAAATTGCGGCCTGTAAGGACTCTAGAAGTCAAATCGGCAGATCGGTTTATATGGGAGCTATACCAGGTTATAAACCGATTCGGACTTTACTTAGTACAGTTGATGAAAGTCATAACAGAACATTACATGCTAAATTTCAGCCAAATCGAAAAAAATTGCGGGCTCAAGAAGTCAAATCAAGTTATAGACCGATAGAAGTCAATCAGTCAGGTCAGGTTATAGACCGATTTGGACCGTACTTGGCACAGGTCTTTGAAGTTATAACAGAACAATATGTGCAAAATTTAAGCAAACTCGTACAAAAATTGCGATTTCCAGGTGCTCAAGAAGTAAATTTGGGAATCGGTTCATACTGGAACTATATCAGGTTATAAACCCATTTGGATCGTACTTGGCACATTTGTTAGAAGTCATAAAAGAACACTTTGTGCAAAATTTGGCCCAACGACCTATTGTACATCTATTGTAAGTATATGTGCAAAATTTCAAGCGGCTAGCTTTACGCGTTCGACTGCTATCGTGATTTCGACAAATCAATATGTCGAGGTGTTACATACGGAATGACTAGTTTAGTATGCCCCCATTATATGGCGGTAAGTATAAACAAGTACAAGCGTGCTAAGTTCGGCCGGGCCGAATCTTATATACCCTCCACCATGGTTCGCATTTGTCGAGTTCTTTTCCCGGCAACTCTTCTTAGGCAAAAAAGGATATAAGAAAAGAGTTGCTCTGCTATTAAAACGATATCAAGATATGGTCCGGTTCGGACCACAATTAAATTATATGTTGGAGACCTGTGTAAAAATTCAGCCAATTCGTATAAGAATTGCGCCCATTGGGGCTCACGAAGTAAAATAGAGAGAACGATTTATATGGGATCTGTATCGGGCTATAGACCGATTCAGAACATAATAAACACGTTTGTTGATGGTCATGAGAGGATCCATCGTACAAAATTTCAGGCATATCGGATAATAATTGCGACCTAAAGGGGTCAAGAAGTCAAGATCCCAGATCGGTTTATATGGCAGCTATATCAGGTTATGAACCGATGTGAACCTTATTTGACACAGTTGTTGAAAGTAAAAATAAAATACGTCATGCAAAATTTTAGCCAAATCGGATAGGAATTGCGCCCTCTAGAAGCTCAAGAAGTCAAATCCCCAGATCTGTTTATATGACAGCTATATCAGGCTATGGGCCGATTTCAACCATACTCGGCACAGTTGTTGGATATCATAACGAAATACTTCGTGCAAAAATTCATTCAAATCGGATAAGAATTGTGCCTTCTAGAGGCTCAAGAAGTCAAGACCCAAGATCGGATTATATGGCAGCTATATCAGGTTATGGACAAATTTGAACCATACTTGGCACAGTTGTTGGATATAACAACAAAACACGTCGTGCAAAACTTCATTTCAATCGGATAAGAATTGCGCACTCTAGAGGCTCAAGAAGTCAAGACCCAAGATCGGTTTATATGGCAGCTATATCAGGTTATGGACCGATTTGAACCATACTTTGCACAGTTGTTGGATATCATAACAAAACACGTCGTGCAAAATTTCATTTCAATCGGATAAGAATTGCGCACTCTAGAGGCTCAAGAAGTCAAGACCCAAGATCGGTTTATATGGCAGCTATATCAGGTTATAGACCGATTTCAACCATACTTGGCACAGTTGTTGGATATAACAACGAAACACGTCGCGCAAAATTTCATTCCAATCGGATAAGAATTGCGCACTCTAGAGGCTCAAGAAGTCAAGACCCAAGATCGGTTTATATGGCAGCTATATCAGGTTATGAACCGATTTGAACCATACTTTGCACAGTTGTTGGATATTACGGCAAAACACGTCGTGCAAAATTTCATTCCAATCGGATAAGAATTGCGCACTCTAGAGGCTCAAGAAGTCAAGACCCAAGATCGGTTTATATGGCAGCTATATCAAAACATGGACCGATATGGCCCATTTACAATACCAACCGACCTACACTAATAAGAAGTATTTGTGCAAAATTTCAAGCGGCTAGCTTTACTCCTTCGGAAGTTAGCGTGCTTTCGACAGACAGACGGACGGACGGACGGACGGACGGACGGACGGACGGACGGACGGACGGACGGACAGACGGACGGACATGGCTAGATCGACATAAAATGTCGCGACGATCAAGAATATATATACTTTATGGGGTCTCAGACGAATATTTCGAGTAGTTACAAACAGAATGACGAAATTAGTATACCCCCCATCTTATGGTGGAGGGTATAAAAATGGAGTGAAATATAAAGCAATCAGCGATAAAAATTTGACGGATGGTCATTTCCATTAGTTAATAGGAAATTAAATTTAAAGATAGCATCTTCATTTTAAAGATGTGGTTCTTTGGCTCATTTTCACTGCTAAAATGGTACGAATAAGAACAAGTAAAAGTGTGCTAAGTTCGGCCGGGCCGAATCTTATATACCCTCCACCATGGATCGCATTTGTCGAGTTCTTTTCCCGACATCTCTTCTAAGGCAAAAAAAGATATAAGAAAAGATTTGCTCTGCTATTGGAGCGATATCAAGAAAGGGTCCGGTTTGGATCACAACTAAATTACATGTTGGAGACCTGTGTAAAATGTCAGCCAATTCGTATAAGAATTGCGCCATTTGGGGGCTCAAAAAGTAAAATAGAGAGATCGAATTATATGGGAGCTGCATCGGGCTATAGACCGATTGAGACCATAATAAACACGTATGCTGATAGTCATGAGATGATCCATCGTAGAAAATTCCAGGCAAATCGAATAATAATTGCGACCTGTAGAGGCTCAAGAAGTCAAGATCCTAGATCGGTTTATATGGCAGCTATATCAGGTTATGAGCCGATTTGAACCTTATTTGACACAATTGTTGGATATAATAACGAAACACGTCGTGCAAAATTTCATTCCAATCCGATAAGAATTGCGCACTCTAGAGGCTCAAGAAGTCAAGACCCCAGATCGGTTTATATGACAGCTATATCAGGTTATGAACCGATTTGAACCATATTTGGTAAAGTTGTTGGATATCATAACAAAACATGTCGTGCTAAAATTCATTCAAATTGGATAAGAATTGCGCACTCTAGAGGCTAAAGAAGTCAAGACCCAAGATCGGTTTATATGGCAGCTATATCAGGTTATGAACCGATTTGAACCATACTAGACACAGTTGTTGGATATAATAACGAAACACGTCGTGCAAAATTTCATTCCAATCGGATAAGAATTGCGCACTCTAGAGGCTCAAGAAGTCAAGACCCAAGATCGGTTTATATGGCAGCTATATCAGGTTATAAACCGATTTGAACCACACTTGGCACAGTTGTTGGATATTATAACAAAACACGTCGTGCAAAATTTCATTCCAATCGGATAAGAATTGCGCACTCTAGAGGCTCAAGAAGTCAAGACCCAAGATCGGTTTATATGGCAGCTATATCAGGTTATGAACCGATTTGAACCATACTTGGCACAGTTGTTGGATATCATAACAAAACACGATGTGCAAAATTTCATCCCAATCGGATAAGAAATGCTTACTCTAGAGGCTCAAGAATTCAAGACCCAAGATCGGTTTATATGGCAGCTATATCAAAACATAGACCGATATGGCCCATTTACAATACCAACCGACCTACACTAATAAGAAGTATTTGTGCAAAATTTCAAGCGGCTAGCTTTACTCCTTCGGAAGTTAGCGTGCTTTCGACAGACAGAGGGACGGACGGACGGACGGACAGACGGACGGACATGGCTAGATCGACATAAAATTTCACGACAATGAAGAATATATATACTTTATGGGGTCTCAGACGAATATTTCGAGTAGTTACAATCAGAATGACGAAATTAGTATACCCCCCATCTTATGGTGGAGGGTATAAAAAATGGAGTGAAATATAAAGCAATCAGCGATAAAAATTTGACGGATGGTCATTTCCATTAGTTAATAGGAAATTAAATTTAAAGATAGCATCTTCATTTTAAAGATGTGGTTCTTTGGCTCATTTTCACTGCTAAAATGGTACGAATAAGAAAAATCTTAAATTTTGGGCCAACTTTTTTTTCAGTTTGGAAAGTATGATCCCATTTGAAAGTACTAAGCTGCTGCAAATAAATCTTGAGTACTGGTTTTTTATTTTTATCGGTTTAGGTTCTAAATGGGCTTGTTATTGACTTCAATATTCTCTAGAGGCCGTCATTATTCTTCAATTTGGCTGAAATCTTGCGCAATGACTGTTGTTATGATATCCAGCTTGAATACTTAGCATGGTTCTAGTTGATCCAAAACCTGATAAAGTTCCCATATTAACCGGACCCTTAGAGTTGAATTTGTATGCCCGTAGTACAGGGTATTATAAAGTGCATTTGTTTGTAGCACCCAGAGGGAAGAGAGCTAGGTCCATTGATAAGTATACCGATCGACTCAGAATCACTTTCTGATTCGGTTTAACTTTGTCCGTCGGTCCAAGTTAATTTGTGTAAAAAGTAAATATAGCAATTTCTATCCAATGATCTTCAAATTTGGTACGGGCATCTTTTTTGGCCTAAGACAAAGCCTATTAAAATTCGAAAAAAATCGGTTCAGATTAGCATATAGCTCCCATATATATGTTCGTCCGATTTTGACTAATATTGCAATAACATTGCCATTTGTTTACTAATACTCACGAAATTTGGTAGATAGATTTTTCTAATGACACTTGATATTCAAAGACATCGGTTCAGATTTAGATATAGTTTTTTATATATTTCTCGCCCGATTTTCACTTCTAGAACATTTGCAATCGCATTTATCAACCTATCTTTCCAAAATTTTACATAACGCTTTCTTTTGCGACTACCAATAAACGTTCGGATAGTGATCGATATCGGTTCAGATTAGGATATAGCTAGCATATAATGGGAGTTTTTTTAAGAGCTATAGAAAATTTTTTCCAAAAAAAAAAAAATCTGAAAAATGCATGAAATCTTTATTTGATTCGATAGTACGGCGCCGTCTTGGTGCCACATGTCCTGCAAGTCATGCTCTTGCATTTTGGACAAAAAAAGTTGGATATCATCTCACGGCTGCGCTCACCATTCACAGTTCCTTACGATTCACATCTTCTTTGAAGAAGTACGGTTAAATGATGCCACCAGCCCATAAACCGTACCAATCTGTGACTTTTTCTGCATGCATTGGTAGATCCTGCAATGTTTCTGCCTGATCTTCACTCCAAAATCGACGATTCTGTATATTTACATACCCATTGAGCCAAAAATGAGCTTCGTCGCTGGTCAACTTTTCAAGAGTGATTCACCAAAAATTTAGGTAAAACGACTCCCGGCAATGCCGTTGAATTTTTCTGAAATCGGATCAGATAAATATAGCTCCCATATGTATGTTTCCACCGATTTCCATTTTAAGAGCCTTTGTCAGCATATTTCTAAACAGATTTACTCTATCTTTTGCACAATATCTTCTTTCCTGAATTTCAAATTTAGATAAAGCTCGCATATTGATATTCTTCCGATTAGGACTAATGTTGCAATAGTTTGTTAACAGATCCCAATAAAATTGGTCACGAAGGTTTCTCTTGTGGCTTTTCAGATCACTGGAGAATTTCATAGAAATATGTTAAGATTTAGATATAACCTTAACAGATATTACACCCACCACACCCATCTAGTCATTCCGTTTGTAACACCTCGAAATATTCGTCTTAAACCCCATAAAGAATATATATATTTTATCGTCTCGACGTTCTGAGTCGATCTAGCCATGGCCGTCCGTCTGTCGAAATCACGATAGCGGTCGAACGTGCAAAGCTAGTTGCGTAACAAGTAAAAGCGTGCTAAGTTCGGCCGGGCCGAATCTTATATACCCTCCACCATGGATCGCATTTGTCGAGTTCTTTTCCCGACATCTCTTCTAAGGCAAAAAAAGATATAAGAAAAGATTTGCTCTGACATTAGAGCGATATCAAGGTATGGTCCGGTTTGGACCACAATTATATTATATGTTGGAGACCTGTGTAAAATGTCAGTCAATTCGAATAAGAATTGCGCCCTTTGGGGGCTCAAGAAGTAAAATAGAGAGATCGATTTATATGGGAGCTGTATTGGGCTATATACCGATTGAGACCATAATAAACACGTATGCTGATGGTCATGAGTTGATCCATCGTAGAAAATTCCAGGCAAATCGGATAATAATTGCGTCCTCTAGAGGCTCAAGAAGTCAAGATCCCAGATCGTATTATTTGGCAGCTATATCAGGTTATGAACTGATTTGAACCATATTTGGCACAGTTGTTGGATATAATAACGAAACACGTCGTGCAAAATTTCATTCCAATCCGATAAGAATTGCGCACTCTAGAGGCTAAAGAAGTCAAGACCCCAGATCGGTTTATATGACAGCTATATCAGGTTATGAACCGATTTGAACCATATTTGGCAAAGTTGTTGGATATCATAACAAAACACGTCGTGCTAAAATTCATTCAAATTGGATAAGAATTGCGCACTCTAGAGGCTAAAGAAGTCAAGACCCAAGATCGGTTTATATAGCAGCTATATCAGGTTATGGACCGATTTGAACCTTATTTGACACAGTTGTTGGATATCATAACGAAACACGTCGTGCAAAATTTCATTCCAATCGGATAAGAATTGCGCACTCTAGAGGCTAAAGAAGTCAAGACCCAAGATCGATTTATATGGCAGCTATATCAGGTTATGGACCGATTTAAACCATACTTAGCGCAGTTGTTGGATATCATAACGAAACACGTCGTGCAAAATTTCATTCCAATCGGATAAGAATTGCGCACTCTAGAGGCTCAAGAAGTCAAGACCCAAGATCGGTTTATATGACAGCTGTATCAGGTTATGGACCGATTTGAACCATACTTGGCACAGTTGTTGGATATCATAACAAAGCACGTCGTGCAAAATGTCATCCCAATCGGATAAAAATTGCGCACTCTAGAGGCAAAAGAAGTCAAGACCCAAGATCGGTTTATATGGCAGCTATATCAAAACATGGACCGATATGTCCCATTTACAATGCCAACCGACCTACACTTATAAGAAGTATTTGTGCGAAATTTCAAGCAGCTTCCTTTAATCCTTCGGAAGTTAGCGTGCTTTCGACAGACAGACGGACGGACGGACAGACAGACGGACGGACATGGCTATATCGACATAAAATTTCACGACGATCAAGAATATATATATACTTTATGGGGTCTCAGACGAATATTTCGAGTAGTTACAATCATAATGACGAAATTAGTATACCCCCCATCTTATGGTGGAGGGTATAAAAACTATTGAATGTTGCGATTATCGATAGTTTGCCAGCTCTACCTGGAACCCGATATTTTCATCCGATATGGCCGTTATTTTGCAAATGGTTTTCTGTTATGACTTCCCACAACTTTGCTTAGTACGGTCCAAATCGGTTTATAACCTGATATAGCTCCCATATAAACCAATCTCCTGATTATGCTTTTTGAACCCCTACTAGGCACAATTCTTATCCCATTGGAAATATTACCCAATGACTTCTACTACGAGCCATATCCGTCCATGTTTTGGTATAGCTGTCTTATAAACCGATCTTGTATCTTGACTTTTTGAGCCACTAGAGGGCGCAATTCTCATCCGATTTGGCTGAAATTCTGCATGAATTGTTTTGTTATGACTTCCAAGAACAGTGCCAAGTATGGTTCAAATCGATCTATAACCTGATATAGCTGCCGACCTGGGATCTTGATTTCTACAGCCCCCAGCAAGAGCAAGTCGTATCTTTTGGCTTAAATTTTGTATAACGGCTTCTCCCATGACCTTCAACATGCGTGTCCAATATGGACTTAATCGATCTATAGCTTAGTACAGCTCCCATATAAACCGATCTCCCTATTTTGGTTCTTCAGCCCCTACAAGGCGTAATTCTTATCCGAATGGACTGAAATATTACACAGTGAGTTCCAAAAAGTTCATTCATTTCATTTATAGTCCGAATCGGACTATAACTTGATATAGCTCCAATAGCATAACAGTTCTCAGTCATTATTCTTAGTTTGCCTAAAAAGAGATACCGCGCAAGGAACTCGACAAATGCGCTCCATGGTGGATGGTATATAAGATTCGGCCCGGACGGACTTAGCACGCTCCCACTTGTTGTCTCTCTGTCTGTCCATCTTGCCCAGACATACGTCTAGCAATTTAAATGAATCGATGCCTTTGTTCGCCCAAATGCATATCAATGACAACAATGTCAATTTGTCAAACACCTTGTATCTTGGTGATATTTCTTGGAATAACTATTTCTTTAGGCATTAATGATTTCAGGGAAGCCTTCAAATTATTTTCGTCTTCCCAAAAAATATTTTTTCATACTTCTATAAACTCCCACATCAACAAATACTTTCTACAACAGAAACCATAAGAAAATAGTATTCGATCAATCATATCAATTCGCAATGTTTTCATTATAAATAATTGAATTTCTTGCACACATTCCCACCATCTAGAATAGGTGAATTACTGATCTAAGATACAACATTCGTTATAATACATTCTGAGATATCAATTTATTTTCTTTATTTAAATGCAAATGGAAATGTCACATTTGCAAAAAAGTTGATGATAAAATTACATATTTAAATGCAAATTGATTGATTTGTTGATATGGCAAGCTTAACACCTACAGCTTAATTGAGAATACCATAACACACTTGAAAATCTTCCCGTGTATTTACTTAAATCGATCAATATGGAAATTTGTGGAGTGTGGAAAAAAGATATGAGAAGGAAAATGTAGGTATGTTGCTTACATTCAATAGAATTATGTTACATAAATTAAAAACACCTGAGAAACATCATCTTCTCCCATAACTATAACCATGTCTAATGTTAAGAAGAAAGTGTTAAAACGATTTTTTTTATCGACATTTTATGTCGATGTAGCCATGTTCGTCCGTCTGCCTATCAAAAGCACGCTAACTTCCGAAGGAGTAAAGCTAGACGCTTAAATTTTGCACGAATACTTCTTATTAGTGTAGGTCGGTTGGGATTGTAAATGGGTCATATCAGTCCATATTTTGATATAGCTGCTATATAAACCTTCACTTCTTGTGCCACTAGAAGACACAATACCTATCTAAATTTTGCATGAGGGGTTTTGTTATGACTTCCAACAACTGTGCTAAGTATTGTTGAAATCGGTTCATAACCTGATATAGCTGTCATATAGGTCTTCACTTCCGTGGCTGAAATTTTGCACCACGTTTTTGAGCCGAAAATCCTTTGGGCGATAAGAAGTTTCTACTCCTTTCAGTCGCCAGGCCCTGATGATGTATCACTGGTTGAATTACAAGCTGTGTCTCATAGACTGGCTGCCTGGCTTAGGGAGATATACTGTGCTTGTATCAGAATGTCATATAGGAGAAAGATTTTCGTCCTATTTCTCTGTTATCCTTAATGCTGAAGACTCTTGAGAGGTTTATAGAAACATATCTTAGGGCAAAGACCCCTGGAGATCGTCTGTCGCGGCAGCAGCATGCATATTGTAAAGGTAAATCCATTGAAACAGCCCTTCACCTAGTCGGCTACATAGAGGGTTCTCAAAGAATATACAATGGTAGCATTTCTTGACTTTGAAGGTGATTTCAATAACATTAAGCCGACGTCAATCATGAAGGAGTTGGAGTTTCTAGGCATCAACTCTACCGTAAGAAAGTTCATTCATAACTAGCTGACCCGGGCCCGCTCCGCTGCGCCTTCTTTTACTTTATATGGAACAAAAGTTTCCTTGGAATATTTATTTTCGAAGATCTTTTATTGAAATACTATACTTCACTAGGAGTTTAACAATATAAGTGCCTGAATCCCTTATGATCTTTATTGGTCTACGAATTTAAGTTTGGATGTAAGGTGTACTCCATTTTTAAAATACTTCATTTCAGCCCGATATTCTCATGATGTCTGATTTAGTGGTGTTTTCGGGGGAGAGGTGGTCCCCCATATACTTGGCCCTGACAAAAATATCAGCATCGTGCTCTTCTCTCAAATACCATTTATTTAAACCCCATATTGCCATTGGCTTAAGAGGAGTTTACAGGATGAGGCGTCCCCCAAACACATAGCCCCAAAATAGGTTATCAAATTCGTTTTCTAATCTCAAATACCTTTCATTTGAGCCACATATTGGCATGGTCGAAAATTTTTTTCCTTTGGGGGTGTTTTGGGAAAGGGGTGATGCCCTAAACACATGGTCCTACATTTGGATATCAAATTCGTATTCTACTCCCAAATACTTTTATTTGAGCCCCATATTGCGATGGTCACTAAAAAATTGCTGTTTGTGGGGTATTTTGGGAAATGGGTAGACCCCCAGAAAATTGGTCCCGAAAATGGGTATCAATTTTTCCTCTACCCCCAATACCTTCCATTTAAGCTTCACATTGACATGGTCGGTAAATATGCCCGATTTAGGGGTGTTTTGGGTATTGGGATGGTCCCCCTACCACTTGGTCCGACAATTGTTTATCACATACGTTTTCCTATCCTAAATATCTTTCATTTGAGTCCCATATTATCCTGACTAGTCTAAATATATGTTTGGCAGGTTTTAGGGTGGGGCAGCCCTCCTAGGTATCCCACCCGAAATTTGGATACCAAATTTTTATTTTTAGGGTACTATATGAGAACACACAAAATTTCGCTTAAATCGCACCACCCATCTCCGAGATCTGGCGTTTCTGAAAATTAGGGTAAGGGGGAGGGTCCCCCCTTCAGATATCAAAAAATGTAGTACCCTATTTTCAACACGGGGTCATTATGCACATACAAACAAACCTACAAACAAACACAAATTGATTTTTATATACAAGATTTACTTACTAAAATATACATTACGGCAGGCTTGGGATCTGTGGATATAAAAAGATTGATCAGCAGAGGAACACCTCAAGGTGGTGTACTGTCTCCTCTACTATGGAATATTGCCATTAACAATATATTGGGTTGCCCAAAAAGTAATTTCGGATTTTTTAAAAGAAAGCAAATGCATTTTTAATGAATCTTAGAATGAACTTTAATCAAATATACTTTTTTTACACTTTTTTTCTAAAGCAATCTAAAAGTAACAGCTGATAACTGACAGAAGAAAGAATGCAATTACAGAGTCACAAGCTGTGAAAAAAGTTGTCAACGCCGACTATATGAAAAATCCGCAATTACTTTTTGGGCAACCCAATATTATTGTCTCTGGAATGAAATGGCTTTAAAGTGGTCGCGTATGCTGATGATGTGGCAATTGCGGTTAGGGGAAAGTTTTCCAGCACTCTAAGAGATATACTTCAGGAAGCTCTACGTGCAACAGCAAGGTGGGCTACCGAAAGTGGTCTAGGTATAAATCCGTGCAAGACAGAAGTAGTTCTTTTCAGCAGGAGATACAAGTTGCCCACAGTGGAACCTGTCTCCTTGGGTGGAGAGTATGTTCCATTTACAAAAAGCGCAAAATACCTAGGTATTTTACTGGACAGGAAATTGAACTTCAAATCCAACATTTTGGAAAGGGCAAGAAAGGCGGCCCTATTTCTATACACCGGCAAGAGAGCCATTGGCAAAAGTTTGGGCTTAGACCGCGTGTCATGCATTGGGTATATACTGCATTTGTCAGACCTATAATGCAATATGGTGTTGTGGTCTGGTGGACGGCACTTCAGAAGTCCACATACTGCTCAATACTTAACCGAATCCAAATGAAGGCTTGTTTGTGCATCATACCCGCATTGAAGACGACACCATCTGATGCACTGAATTTAATGCTACATCTTACTCCTCTGTACATTGTGGCTACACAAATTGCAGCTACCACTGCCGTGAGTTTAAGGGAGCTTTCTCATTGGTCATGTGGCGGCTACGGACAATGTGTTATCCTTCATACAATATCCGATGATCCAGGCAGTGTGTATTACACCCTACCTGAGCCGCTTTTTGATAAAAATTACTTTACCACTATTCCTGATAGAACCGATTGGAGCTTCGATATCCCTGATAACAGAAGGTACATAGACTTTTATACGGATGGTTCCAAACTAAACGACCAGATGGGCTTAGGGTGGTACTCTAAAGATCTAGAACTGGTGATATCGAAAAGGTTACCCGACCACTGCAGTGTGTATCAAGCAGAGATCCTTGCAATTAAGGAAGTGGTGAAATGGCTAAAATGTAGTGTCATTACGACTAATGGCATAAATATCTTCTTAGACAGCCAGCAATTAAATGGAGAACGTATTTCTGAACACAAAAGCCGCCCTCGACTGTTGCAAATCTGTTAACGAGATGGCTGAACAGTTCAAAATTCACCTGTTCTGGGTGCGGGGCCACAGAGATATCCCAGGGAATTGTAAAGCGGATGAGTTTGCGAGACTAGGAACTACCCTACACATTCCAGGGATACTGGAATCTGTAGGTACGCCTCTAGCGACATGTAAGCTAACTTTTTAGGGCTAGGCCCGAATGACAAGGAATGATAGATGGTCACACAGAGGGGGCTGTGAGCATTCCAAAATTATGTGGCCTAATCTAGACTAGGTCTACTGCTTTGCAGTATCCGTCATGACAGGTCACTGTCTAATTGGAAAACATGCTGACATACTTAAGGTTGCCAGCAACGACTTTTGCAGAAGCTGTGGGGACATCAAAGAAAAAACAATTAAAAGCGTGCTAAGTTCGGCCGGGCCGAATCTTATATACCCTCCACCATGTCAGCCAATTCGAATAAGAATTGCGCCCTTTGGGGGCTCAAGAAGTAAAATAGAGAGATCGATTTTTATGGGAGCTGTATTGGGGTATAGACGGATTCAGACCATAATAAACACGTATGTTGATGGTCATGAGAGTATCCGTCGTAAAAATTTCAGCCAAATCAGATAATAATTGCGACCTCTACAGGCTTAAGAAGTCAAGATCCCAGATCGGTAAATATGGCAGCTATATCAGGTTATGAACCGATTTGAACCTTATTTGACACAGTTGTTGAAATTAAGAACAAAATACGTCATGCTAAATTTCAGCCAAATCGGATAGGAATTGCGCCCTCTAGAAGCTCAAGAAGTCAAGTCCCCAGATCTGTTTATATGACAGCTATATCAGGTTATGAACCGATTTCCACCATACGTGGCACAGTTGTTGGATATCATAACAAAATACTTCGTGCAAAAATTCATCCAAATCGGATAAGAATTGCGCCCTCTAGAGGCTCAAGAAGTCAAGACCCAAGATCGGTTTATTTGACAGCTATATCAGGTTATGGACCGATTTGAAGTTAGCGTGCTTTCGACAGACAGACGGACGGACATGGCTAGATCGACATAAAATGTCGCGACGATCAAGAATATATATACTTTATGGGGTCACAGACGAATATTGCGATCTGGATGGTTCAACAGTAGGAACTAGAAGGCATGTTCTGTTCTGTTCTGTTCTGTTCTGTTCCTGTGGTATCACAATGGACGAAAGAGTCTAAGTGAGTCTGATGGCAGACTGCCGCAAGCAAGATGTTAATTCGACGACTTAGTCAGCAAATCCAATGTCGTGTAGGGTATCAAAAGGTCGGTTTCGCCCGACTTTAGCCTGTTCGTTCTTGTTTTCATTTTAATTTTATTCACTATAAGTAATATTTAATTTTTCATTTAACATGAAATTTAATGTTAATCAAATGACTAAGCACAGATATTGTCCTTGTTTCCTTGCACCTTGCCTACCATAAGTGAAATATAAGGCCTCTTCTACACATATTTCAAAACATCCAATAGAAATCAATGAAACAAATTAATCAGGCTTCCTGCATTCAATTCTTAATCAATTGATTTTATTCATTCATGCAAATCTGTTTTCATAGTAGTATTTATTGTTCGATTCATTTGCATTTAAATTGGAGTAATTTAAATGAAATATGGAACAAATATCATAAGAATAACTGATTGCCTATAGCACAATTTTGAGCATATATGTGAAGTGATTGAGAACAAGTAAAAGCGTGCTAAGTTCGGCCGGGCGGAATCTTATATACCCTCCACCATGGATCGCATTTGTCGAGTTGTTTTCCCGTCATCTCTTCTTAGGCAAAAAATGATATAAGAAAAGAAAGAAAGAAAAATCTGCTATTAGAGCGATATCAAGATATAATCCGGTTTAGACCACAATTAAATTATATGTTGGAGACCTGTGTAAAATGTCAGCCAATTCGAATAAGAATTGCGCCCTTTGGGGGCTCAAAAAGTAAAATAGAGAGATCGATTTATATGGGAGCTGTATCGGGCTATAGACCGATTCAGACCATAATAAACACGTATGTTGATGGTCATGAGAGCATCCGTCGTACAAAATTTCAGGCTAATCGGATAAGAATTGCGCTCTCTAGAGGCTCAAGAAGTCAAGACCCAATATCGGTTTATATGGCAGCTATATCAGGTTATAGACCGATTTGAACCACACTTGGCACAGTTATTTGATATCATAACAAAACGCGTCGTGCAAAATTTCATTCAAATATGATAAGAATTGCACACTCTAGAGGCTCAAGAAGTCAAGACCCAAGATCGGTTTATATTGCAGCTATATTAGGTTATGGACCGATGTGAACCATACTAGGCACAGTTATTGGATATTGTAGCAAAACACGTCGTGCAAAATTTCATTCAAATCGGATAAGAATTGCGCACTGTAGAGGCTCAAGAAGTCAAGACCCAAGATCGGTTTATATGGCAGCTACATCAGGTTATGGACCGATTTGAACCATACTGGGTACAGTTGTTGGATATCATATCAAAACACGTTGTGCAAAATTTCATCCCAATCGGATAAGAATTGCGCACTCTAGAGGCTCAAGAAGTCAAGACCCAAGATCGGTTTATATGGCAGCTATATCAAAACATGGACCGATATGGCCCATGTACAATACCAACCGACCTACACTAATAATAAGTAGTATTTGTGCAAAATTTCAAGCGGCTAGCTTTACTCCTTCGGAAGTTAGCGTGCTTTCGACAGACAGACGGACGGACAGACGGACGGACAGACGGACGGACAGACGGACGGACGGACGGACAGACGGACGGACGGACGGACAGACGGACGGACATGGCTAGATCGACATAAAATTTCACGACGATCAAGAATATATATACTTTATAGGGTCTCAGACGAATATTTCGAGTAGTTACAATCAGAATGACGAAATTAGTATACCCCCCATCTTATGGTGGAGGGTATAAAAACCATATACCACATCTGGTTGATAAAATAAAATCAATTAACCTGCTCTTAGTATTTTATGGTACTATAGTTTGGTGAACATCAGTCCAATGCCACATTAGACAAGTAAAAACGTGCTAAGTTCAGCTGGGCCGAATCTTATATACCCTCCACAATGGATTGCACTTATCAAGTTCTTTATTATACCCACCACAGACGGATGGGGGTATATTCATTTTGTCATTCCGTTTGCAACACATTGAAATATCCATTTCCGACCATATAAAGTATATATATTCTTGATCAGCGTAAAAATCTAAGACGATCTAGACATGTCCGTCCGTCTGTCCGTTTGTCTGCTGAAATCACGCTACAGTCTTCAAAAATAGAGATATTGAGCTGAAACTTTGCACAGATTCTTTTTTTTGTCCATAAGCAGGTTAAGTTCGAAGATGGGCTATATCGGATTATAACTTGATATAACCCCCATATAGACCGATCCGCCGATTTAGGGTCTTAGGCCCATAAAAGCCACATTTTATATCCGATTTGTATGAAATTTGGGACTGTGAGTTGCGTTGAGCCCTTCGACATCCTTCGTCAATTTGGCCTAGATCGGTTCAAATTTGGATGTAGCTGCCATATAGACCGATCCTCCGATTTATGGTCTTAGGCCCATAAAAGCCACATTAATTATCCGATTTTGCTGAAATTTGGGACAGTGAGTTGCGTTGAGCCCTTCGACATCTTTCGTCAATTTGGCCCAGATCGGTCCAAATTTGGATATAGCTGCCATATAGACTGATCCTCCGATTTATGGTCTTAGGCCCATAAAAGCCACATTTATTATCCGATTTTGGTGAAATTTGGGACAGTGATTTGCCTTAGGCCCTTCGACATCTTTCTTCTATTTGTCCCTGATAGGTGCAGATTTGGATATAGTTGCCATATAGACCGATCTCTCGATTTAAGGTTTTGGGCCCATAAAAAGCGCATTTATTGTCCGATGTCGCCGAAATTTGGGACAATGACTTGTGTTGGGCCCTTCGATATTTGTCTTCAATTTGGCTCAGATCGGTCCAGATTTGGATATAGCTGCCATATAGACCGATGTCTCGGTTGAACAATAACTTGTAGTTATAAGCATTTAGTCTAAATCGGATGATATCTGTAGAGCTGCTATGGGGCATAAGGTATGCATTTTTCACTGGATTTTGACGAAATGTGGTTCACATATATACCCGAGGTGGTGGGTATCCAAAGTTCGGCCCGGCCGAACTTAACGCCTTCTTACTTGTTTAAATATATATGAGCTATATCAAGTTATTGACCGACATCAACCGTACAAGTCATATAAAATTATCACCTCAAAAAATTTCGGGCAAATCGAGCAATAATTGCGCCTTCAAGATGCTCAGAAAGTCAAATTGGGAAATATGGCAGCTATGAACCGATTTAGACCATATTTGACACATTTGTTGGAAGCCATATATACAACGATATGTGCAAAATTTTATCCAAATCGATAAGAAATTGCTTCCTCTAGAAGCTCAATAAGTCAAGACCAAAGAGCGGACTGATATGACCCATTTACTATCCCAATAGACCTAAACTTATACGAAGTAGTTGTGCAAAATTTCAAGCGCCGAGCTTTACTCCTTCGAATGTTAGCGTTCTTTCGATAGACAGACAGACGAACGGACGGACATAGCTGGATCGAATTAAAATGTCATGACGATCAAGAATGTTTATACTTATTATGGGGTCTTGACGAAAATTTCGAGGTGTTACGAATAAAATGACGAAATTAATATACCCCCCTCCTCAGGTAATAGACCGATTTGGACCGTACTTGTCACAGTTGTTAATAGTCGTAATAGAACACTACATGCAAAATTTTAGCCAAATTATATTATCTGAGCTCTATACTGACACGGGCAGGAAATAAGTCCTGCTTTGGTGTTCTGGTACAGCCTTTCAGATATTTCGCCCAATGTGGATATCACTTACGTGCTCTACTCCCAAATACCTTTCACTTGAGCCTTATATTGCTGTGGTCGGTAAATATATCCGGTATGGGAGTATTTTTGGGGGAAAGGTGGAAACCCATATATCAGATTCGTGATCTAGTCTCAAATACCTCTTATTTGAGCCCCATATTGTCATTGTTTGTATTGTTTTGGAGGTGGGGCGGCCCCCTAGCTATCCCAGGCTAAATAAGGATACAAAATTTCTGTTTTTGAGTTATTATAAGCAAAATAAACTTCGCTTAAATCGCCCCACCCATCTCCGAGATCTGACGTTTTTGAAAATAAGGTAAGGGAAGGGTCCGCCCATTAAAGTTTGGATGTTAGATCTACTTCATTCTCTTGGTTTTGATGGTGGATTAGTACATCGTAAAGTAAAGTCGGTACACATGTATAGTTAGGGGGGGAGTTTATGAGATGAGGCGTCCCTGAAACACTTGGCCATATAACAGATACCAGATTTAAGCCCCTTTTTGTCACAATCCACGAATATGTTCAGTTTGAGGGGTATATGGGGTGGGGCGGCCACCCCCGCACTTAGCCCTAAAAAAATATCAGCATCGTGCTCTACTCTCAAATTTCTTTTATTTGAGCACTAATTGCCATTGGTTTAGGGGGAGTTTATGGGCGAGATGACCCCCAAACACTTGGCCTCGAAATTGGATATCGAATTCGTTTTCTTCTATCAAATACCTATTATTTATTGCCATAGTAGGCAAATATGGCCGGTTGAAGAGATTTTATGGGGCGGACCTTGAAATAATATCAGCATCGTGCTAGAGCACGATTTTGTTTGACCCTATAATTTCAAGCATTTTGAAGGTGGCTATCAAGATATTCAGGGCAACGGGTCTCGTTCAAATCCACACTTATTTATTTTTATACTCACCACCATAGGATAGCAGAATATTCATTTTGTCATTCCGTTTGCAACATATCGAAATATAAATTTCCGACCCTACAATGTGTATATATATTTCGGATCGTAATAAAATTCTGAGACGATTTAATGATGTCCGTGTGTCTGTTGTTATCACTCAACAGCCTTCCAAAATTGAGATAAAATTTGACACAAATACGTCTTTTTGCTGCAGACAGGCTAAGTTCTTGAACAGGCCAAATCGGACCAAGGAATAAATTTTTATATCAGATTCTTTAAATACCTTTTATGAGTCCATCGACATCCTTCTTCAATTTGGTTTAGGTCGGTCCATATTTGGATGTCTCGATTTAAGGTTTTGGGCCCATAAAAGGCGCATGCATTGTCCGACGTTGCCGAAATTTATGACAGTGAGTTGTGTTAATCCCCTAGACATCTATCTGCAATTTAGCCCAAATCGGTTCAGATTTGGATATAGCTGCCATATAGACCAATCTCTTGATTTAAGGTTTTGGACCCAGAAAATGAGCATTTATTGTCCGATGTCGCTCAAATGTATGACATTGAGTTGTGTTAAGCCCCTCGACATCTTTCTGCAATTTGGCCCAGATCGGTCAAGCTTTGGAGATAGCTGCCATATAGACCCATCTGTCGATTTAATGTTTTGGGCACATAAAAGGCGCATTTCTGGTCTGATTGGGACAGTGAGTAGTGTTAGGCCCTTCAACATCCTTATTAAATTTGGCCAAAATCGCCCCAGATTTGAATATAGCTGCCCTATAGACCCATCTGACGATTTAATGTTTTGGGCACATAAAAGGCGCATTTCTTGTCTGATTTCATCGAAATTGGGACAGTGAGTAGTGTTATGCCTTTCGACCTCCAACTTCAATTTGGCCCAGATCGGTTCAGATTTGAATATAGCTGCCCTATAGACCGATCTCTCGATTTAAGGTCTTTTGCCCCATAAAAGGCGCACAAGACATTTTCACTGGATTTTGGCGAAAGGTGCTGGGTATCCAAAGTTCGTTCCAGCCGAACTTAACACCTTTTTACTTGTTTTTTTCTTTTGTCATTTGTTAGGATCTAATTTTGTGTTGAATTCTGTCCTTCAGAGAAATAACAAAAAATGGTGCAACTAAGTCAATTTGATTGTAACTCAATTGAACTCAATTAAGTTTTGAGTTTCCAATGCAGTTTTTTAGAGCTTATCATGCCATCTGATGTAAATTCCAATGAAATAAATTTTGGCACCTCCCCAACTAAATGTTAATCGAAATATTCATTTAATTTAAACCCCTTTACCAAATCATCCTTCTAATCGAATAAATCAAAAGGAAATAAGATTGCATGCATTTGAAATATTTTGTAAGCCTTCATTCCAAATGAACATTACGGTATTTCATTTAATGGGAAATTAATTTCTAACATTATTTACACAATTTTCTAATAAAATTGTTAGACATAAAATTGTTGCCTACATTATAAGCAGTTGAATGCCAAGCCTTGGCAGTGCCTACTTAAGGCAATAGAAATTAAATTCCTTAATGTAATAATGTGTTTGGAATGTAATGAAATTCATTTGCAATTTTCGCAACTAATTTGCTAACAAACTGTTGGAAAAGCCTCTTACACATACATAGAAATATATATTCATATATTGTAGATACAGTTACATACATAAACACTGACACTCAACTTAAATCCCATAAATATGTCCGGTGATACATAATTGCAGACATTCGAACACCAACCCACAACATTCTTGCTTGCTGTCTTACATTTTATTCGTTGGTTTGGTTTTGCTTCTTCCTACTTTAAGGCCAAGATGAATTAAATACCCATAGAGTAGGTGTTTGTGTGTTTGAGAGTGTGTGAGAGCTTTTGAGTGTGTATGTGTGCCACAGGATATCTGATAATCACATAAAATCTAATAGAACATGACAGTACAACAAACAACATTCACAGCTCACACTCAGGGAGTGTGGTATGGAGAAGTCAAAGACAAACAAAAGGACAGACAGACAAACAGCCAGACTTATACACATAAGCAGAAGCAGAACTGGAAAAAGTCCTTTTTGCCCAAAGCTTATGAAATTAAATAAAAATCTATAACAGGAAGCGGAAATAATTCGTGAGAAAACAAAAGAACAAGATAATAGACTTTATAAATAACAATGATCATAAAAAAAAGAAAGAAACAACAACAGACATCAAGAGTCACTAGTCAGTCAGGTGGAAGTTATTGTGTTAGTCAAACACACAGTCCTTGGTGATATGAGAAACTATAAAACATGAACATAAGTAGCAATGAAAATACCAAACAACAACACTATTTTCCAACTACATTAGGTAAATGATAAATGAGGTTTCTCGGACACCACTACTAGAAATTCCCCGATAGCCAAAATGATAGCCAGCTCGGACTAACATTGAGGGGTTAGTGAGGCTTTGGTCTGCCATTAATGAAGTATCACAATGGGAACAAGTAACAAGTAAAAAGGCGTTAAGTTCGGCCGGGCCGAATTTTGTATACCCACCACCTCGGGTATATAGGTAAACCACCTTTCATCAAAATTCGGTGAAAATTTCATACCTTATACTCATATACCTCATACCGACCTGAACTATATACGACACGATGTCGAAAAGCCGAACATAAGTCACTGTGTCAAATTTCAGTGAAATCGGATTATAAATGCGCCTTTTATGGGGCCAAGACTTTAAATCGAGATATCGGTCTACATGGCAGCTATATCCAAATCTAGACCGATTTGGGCCAAGTTGCATAAACATGTTAAAAAGCCTAACACAAAGCACTGTCCCAAATTTCGGCGAAATCGGACAATAAATGCCTCTTTTATGGGCCCTAAACCTTAAATCGAGAGATCGGTCTATATGGCAGCTATATGCAAATCTGGACCGATCTGGGCAAAATTGAAGAAGGACGTCGAAGAGCCTAACCAATCTCACTGTGTCAAATTTCAGCGACATCGGACAATAAATGCGTCTTTTATTCGGCGACATCAGACAATAAATGAGTTCAAAATCATATATCAAGAAATCGGTCTATATGGCAGCTATATCTAAATCTGAACCGATCTGGACCAAATTGAAGAAATATGTCAAAGGGCCTAAGACAACTCACTGTCCCAAATTTCAGCAAAATCGGATAATGAATGTCGCTTTTATGGGCCTTACACCATAAATCGGAGGATCGATCTATATGGCAGCTATATCCAAATCTGGACCGACTTGAGCCAAATTAACGAAGGATATCGATGGGCCTAACACAACTCACTGTCCCAAATTTCATCAAAATCGAATAATAAATGTGGCTTTTGTGGGCCTAAGACCCTTAACCGGAGGATCGGTCTATATGGCAGCTATATCCAAATCTGGACCGATCTGAGCCAAATTGGCGAAGGATATCGAAGGGCCTAAGACAACTCACTGTCCCAAATTTCAACAAAATCGGATAATAAATGTGGCTTTTATGGGCCTAAGACCCTAAATTGGCGGATCGGTCTATATGGGGGCTATATCCAAATCTGGACCGATCTGAGCCAAATTGGTGAAGGATGTCGAAAGGCCTAACACAACTCACTGCCCTAAATTTCAACAAAATCGGATAATAAATGTGGCTTTTATGGGCCTAAGACCCTAAATTGGCGGATCGGTCTATATGGGGGCTATATCAAGATATAGTCCGATATAGCCCATCTTCGAACTTAACCTGCTTATGGACAAAAAAAGAATCTGTGCAAAGTTTCAGCTCAATATCTTTATTTTTAAAGACTGTAGCGTGATTTCAACAGACAGACGGACGGACATGTCTAGATCGTCTTAAATTTTTACGCTGATCAAGAATATAAGTACTTTATAGGGTCGGAAATGGATATTTCGATGTGTTGCAAACGAAATGACAAAATGAATATACCCCCATCCTTCGGTGGTGGGTATAAAAAGGCGTTAAGTTCTGCCGGGCCGAACTTTGGATACCTACAACCTCGGGTGTATATGTATACCACCTTTTAACAAAACTCGGTGAAAATTGCATACCTTATGTCCCATACAAGTCATTTTTCAATTATGTATAACAAACTATTGGTCTTTTTAGTAGCAATATCCAAAAGTAAACCGATCTGAACCATATACAACATGCATGTCGAAAAACCCAACCTAAGTCAATGTATCAAATTTCACTTAAATCAGATTATAAATGCGCCTTTTTTTGGGCCAAGACTTTAAATCGAGATATAGGTCTATATGGCAGCTATATGCAAATCTTGAACGATCTAGGCTAAATTGCAGAAATATGTGGAGAGGCTTAACTTAACTCTCTGTCCCAAATTTCAGCAACATCGGACAATAAATGCGCCTTTTATGGGCCTAAGACCCTAAATCGGGGGATCGATCTATATGGCAGCTATATCCAAATCTGGACTGATTTGGGCCAAAATTTTCGCCCTATTAGTCTGTCATCCTTCATGTTGATGACTCTTGAAAGGTTGATAGAAACATATCTTAGGGCAAAGATCCCTGGAAAACGCCTGTATCGGCAACAGCATGCATATAGTAAGGCAAGTCCTCTGAGACAGCCCTTCACGACCTCACGTCGGCTACAGAGAGGGTTCTCTCGCTGTCAAAAAATGTACAATGGTAGCATTTCTTGACATTGAAAGTGCTTTCAGTGGTGTAAAAATTACGTCAATCCTGAAGGAGCTGTAGTTTCTAGGCATCAACACTACCGTATGATAGTTTATTAATAACTCACTTACTAAAAGATGCATTACTTCAGGCCTGGGATCTGTAAATCGAAAAATATGGGTAAGCGGAGGAACACCTCAAGGAGTTGTATTGTCTCCTTTACTTTGGAATATAGTCATTAACAATATATTATTGTCTCTGTATGAAAAGATGTAAAAGTGGTTTGCTGATGACGTGGCAATTGCGGTTAAGTAAAAGCTTCGCAGCATTCTTAATGATACTCTTTAGGAAGCTCTACGTGCGAAGTGGGCTATCGAAAGTGGTCTAGGCGTTAATCCGTGCAATACAGAAGTAGTTTTTTTCAGCAGAAATTCAAGCTACCTACAGTGGCACCTGTCTCCTCGGGAGGAGAGAGTGTTTCATTTACTAAAAAACGCAAAATACCTGGGTGTTTGCTAGACAGGAAATTGAACTTCATATCCAACATTTTGGAAAGGGCAATAAAGGCAGCTCTTGCCCTATACACCTGTATGAGAGCTATTGACAAATGTTGGGGGTTTAAACGGTGTGTCATGTATTGGGTATATACTACAGTTGTTAGACCTATATTGATATATAGTGTTGTGGTCTGGTGGACGGTGCTTCAAAAGTCCACTTACTGGTCAATACTCAAACGGATCCAAAGAATGGCTTGTTGGTGCATGACAGCCGCACTGAGGACGATACGATCTGATGCACTGAATTTAATGCTACATCTACTTACTGCCTCTGGACATTGTGTAGATTTACCTTTGTGTGTTATACTTTCTACAATGCTCGATATCCCAGGCAGTGTGGACTGCATACTGCCTGAGCTGCTTTTGATATAAAGTACTGTACCACTTTTCCTGATTGAACTCAATTGGAATTATAATATCCCTGGTTGTAGATCCAGGGATGCCAAGGCCCAATAATTTTGGAATTCCCACAACAGGGCAGGTCTAGACTTGGTCTAACGCTTTACTGTGGCTGGCGAGAACGGCTGTCTTTGTCATTGTGTCCGCCATGACAGGTCACTGTCTGATAGGGACACATGCTGACAGACTGATGGCTTTGCTGTTAGGAAGTCGAGGAAGAATAGACTATAGAATATCTGCCGTGTGTTTGTGTGCAGCACTGGCAGACATAAGGAAATCCAATTTAGGTTCTTATTTTTTTGAAAACTTGCTGATTAAGCGGATGTAGACATTCGCAAATTGTTGGAATTTTTAAAGCGATCTGAATGGTTAAATGGTAGGAACTAAATGGCATCTTCCTTTTCCTCTTCCTCTGGTATCACACTGAGCGAAATCGTATTAGTGAGTCTGATGGCAGACTGCCACATAAACCTAACCTAACCCTGTATGTAAATATGCCCTTATATGAACAATATTTAGGGCGGATATTGACTCACCACTCACTTATCTACATTTCAGCAATATCGGACCATAACTACGTTTAATGGGCCATCGAGCCTAATTCGGCAGATCGGTCTATATGGCAGCTATATCGAAATATGGTCCGATCTAGACCGTATTCAATTCGGGCAAAAGGGGGACTAGCTCAACTCACTGTTCCAAATTTTGTCTAATTCGAGTAACAAATGCGCTTGTTATGTACTTAAATCTCTAGTTTGGTTGATCGGTCTATATGGACCCCTTACCGAAATTTGGCCCGATGTGGTCAGCATCGGGCAACTATATCCAAATATGATTTGCTCGCAACCACATATCAACGAGCTAAAGTACAACTCACTGTTTCAAATTTTGGCGAAATCGGGTCAATAATAGATGCGATTAAGACCCGTTATCGGCAGATCGGTCATTATGGACCCTATATCGAAATGGGGTCCGATCTGGTCCGTAGTTGATGCAGACAAAGGGGTGCTTTGTCCAACTCACCGTACCAAATTTCGCAAAATCGTGTGAAAAATGCGTCCTCTATGGGCTCAAGACCCTTAATCGGAATATCGGACTTTATGGCAAAAATATGCAAATGTGATCCGTTCTCGGTCTTATTAGGTCCAAATATCGGAAAACCCTAGTGGAACTCCTGGATCCAAGATTCAGCGAGTTCGGGCCATTATTGCAGTTATTATGGGATTAAGACCATAGATCGGTCCCATTTGGTCCATTCGACAAGAAGAAATTTGATCTCTGCCAAATTTTAATTAAATATCTCAAATTTGTAGCGTGATTACAACCTATATAGCGGCTATATCTTAATATGGTTCGATACGGACCATCTTCGGTTCTCATCTCAGAGAACCTAGTGTGTCTCACTATTCCTAGTTTGAGCTGCATTAGGCCAATAAAAGCGGGTTCTATTGCCTGGAGGCTATATCAAGATGTTGTCTGATACAGATGTTGAGGGTTGTAAGACAACTCAATGAGTCAAATTACAGCGAAATCGGGTAGAAAATGCGACTCTTTAGGCCTTAGACTTTAAATCGATATCGAGAGCTCAAAGACAACCTTTGGTCTTGCACGTCTTATTACACATGACAGCATGTAGGATCTCATCATTTCCTCTGTCAAAACTATTTCATCTTGTCATTGTATTCGATGACATATCTCAGAGATGCATTTACCAGTTAACCCATATCGTAGAGAACCCGACAACTAAAAATCTCAGTGCCACTCTAAAGCCGGACATGAATATCGATCGTCTCCTACTCATCAAGACCGCTTCCAAATTAACATTAAACGGCATTGTCATGTGCTCCGCTCCCCAAGTGAGCCTACCCCGCAGTTTCGAGTTTTGACAGCTCTTATCGAAAGTCAGCAACCACTTTGTAATCTTTCGGCTAATGGTAGGGCAGAGATATCGGGCATATAGGTTCATGTCAAAATTCTTCCTCGCTTATGGCTTCGAACTCTACAGAGTTCAATAGCTCGAACGTTGGTAAATGCAATTGCAATGCAAATGTGCCCATGAACATTCCTTTAAGGATCAGGAACAAATTTCTCACATATCAATGAGTGCTGTCCAATTCAAGTTTCTAGCCGAGTCCGAAAGACGTGGGGCAGTGCGACAGTTTTTACATGGCTTAATACCTCACAAATGTTGCCAGCATTAGGAGGGGATAACAACCGCTGAAATCCATATTTTAAAATCCTGAATTTTCTAGTGGGAGTCCAAAACGGATTGTCTCAGAAAGTAAGAAAGCATTCTGTAAAGTATTATATTACAGGACAGGAGCTAATAAACGGGTGGCGATGTGGCTTTCAAATCGCTATTTCAACATACTAATTTAGACCCCGGTACGGGATGAGCTCCGATTTGTGAGGTGTTCACCGCCATTATGAGAGGTTCAGCTTGGAGCTGCCGGGTGCGTCCAAAAGTTCCGGATAGGGAGATGCTTAATATACGGAGTAGATGCAATTGCATTCGCGGACAATCAGTGATATCGATTAGAGAGTCTCAGTGAGAGGCTGGGCGGCACCGGCTCTTGCTTCAATACTGAGTGCCTATGATACTCTATATGACAAGGCGAGTTATTGGCGCCTTTAAATAATCAATGGCGAACCAAAACGTTACCGCGGCGATCGCTCCCATGGACTGAAACGAGCTTGCTCACCTATGGTTCCTGACGAGGATCGCTACCTCCACATACAAAAGTGACTAAAACAACAACAACAAATTCAGACAACAATGGGCATATAGTCACCTTGTGAATCAACCAATCGACCGAAAACTTGATCTAGGTATTTCGCCTGCTTTGAACACTCTGACCAGCTGCAAGTGGCGAATTTTTATCGACGATAAACGAAATCATAGGCTGCGAGTAATAGATTGATGACGATCATGAGGAAGACGGAGATGGTGTTTTTCACTAGGTGATATGAGATTCAGAATTTTAGACTCCCGTTTCTGGGGCTGGGATTAGTCTGCAGTGTTCAAAGCAGGCGAAATAGCTAGGTCCAGTTTTTGCTCGATTGGTTGATTCACAAGGTGAATATATGCCCATTATTGTCTGAATTTGTTGTTGTTGTTATTTTAGTCACTTTTGTACGTGGAGATAGCGATCCTTGCCACTGTATATGCGATTAATTTAGTGCCATACCTATTAATAGGTATGGCATTTATAACATGATGGCGTTTATAACATGATTCCAAAAATTGGACGTGCCCCCGATATCTAGGAAAGCAGTCATGCCATACTTCTACAGTCTCTGAGACGCCTCTATCTCTTTTCCCAATTCTTGGAGGGCCATCTCAACAGATTTACCCTTGAGATGTACCATTGCACCTCACTTATCTTCAGGTCGGTCGATCTTTCTATAAGTCTTTAATACTATGTAGTTTTGTGGTTTATTTTTCCAGCCTGGGGTATAAAAACCACTGTGATCTCATTCCATGCCAATGTAAGACCTTTCCAGGCTTACCCTTAAAATACTCTATCCGTCCGTCCGTCTGTCTGTCGAAAGCACGCTAACTTCCGAAGGAGTAAAGCTAGCCGCTTGAAATTTTGCACAAATACTTCTTATTAGTGTAGGTCGGTTGGTATTGTAAATGGGCCACATCGGTCCATGTTTTGATATAGCTGCCATATAAACCGATCTTGGGCTTTGACTTCTTGAGCCCCTAGAGTGCGCAATTCAATATCCAACAATTGTGCCAAGTATGGTTAAAATCGGTCCATAATCTGATATAGCTGTCATATAAACCGATCTTGGGTCTTGACTTCTTGAGCCTCTAGAGTGCGCAATTGTTATCCGATTTGAATGATTTTTGGCACGACGTGTTTTGTTATGATATCCAACAACTGTGCCAAGTATGGTTCAATTCGGTTCATAACCTGATATAGCTGCCATATAAACCGATCTTGGGTCTTGACTTCTTGAGCTTCTAGAGTGCGAAATTCTTATCCGATTAAAATGAACGCACGACGTGTTTTGTTATGATATTGAACAATTGTTCCAAGTATGGTTCAAATCGGTCCATAACCTGATATAGCTGTCATATAACCGGATATAGCTGTCATATAAACCGATCTTGGGTCTTGACTTCTTGAGCTTCTAGAGGGCGCAATTCTTATCCGATTTGAATGGATTTTTGCACGACGTGTTTTGTTATGGTATCCAACACCTGTGCCAAGTAGGGTTCAAATCGGTTCATAACCTGATATAGCTTTCATATAAACCTTATCTGGGATCTTGACTTCTTGAGCCTCTAGAGGTCGCAATTATTATCCGATTTGCCTGAAGTTTTGCATGACGCATTTTATTCTTACTTTCAACAACTGTGTCAAATAAGGTTCAAATCGATTCTTAACCTGATATAGCTGTTATATAAATCGATCTGGGATTTTGACTTCTTGAGCCTCTAGAGGTCGCAATTATTATCCGATTTGCCTGAAATTTTGTATGTCAGATTCTCTCATGACCAACATACGTGTTTATTATGGTCTGAATCGGTCTATAGCCCGATACTGCTCCCATATAAATCGATCTCTCTATTTTGCTTCTTGAGCCCCAAAAAGGCGCAATTCCAACATATAATTTAATTGTGGTCCAAACCGGACCATATCTTGATATCGCCCTAATAGCAGAGCAAACCTTTTCTTATATCCTTTTTGCCTAAGAAGAGATGCCCGGAAAAGAACTCGACAAATGCGATCCATGGTGGAGGGTATATAAGATTCGGCACGGCCGAACTTAGCACGCTTTTACTTGTTTTATATCAGAAGGGGGGGTGGCGGACCCTCCCCCTTACCCCAATTTTCAGAAACGCCATATTTAAACGAAATTTTGTGTGCTCTTATATAGTACGCTAAAATAAAAATTTGGTATCCAAATTTTGGATGGGGTACCAAATATTTATACACCAATCACGAAAATATGGGACTCAAATGAAAGGTATGGGACTCAAATGAAAGGAATTGTCGGACCAAGTGTTAGGAGGACCACCCCAACCCCGAAAACACCCCTAAATCGGACATATTTACCATCCATGGCAATATGGGACTCAAATGAAAGGTATTTGCGGGTAGAATACGAATCTTATATCCAAATGTAGGACCACGTTTCTGGGGGTCCACCCCTTCCGCAAAACAACCCCAAACAGGACTTATTTGCTGAGGATGGCAATATGGGGCTTAACTAAAATGTATTTGATTGTAGAATACCATCTGATATATAGATGTGGAACCAAGTGTTTGAGGGGCCGCCCCGATTACATCCCAAAGAAGAAAAATTTACGACCATAGCAATATGGGACTCAAATGAAAGGATGTAAAGCACGAATCTGATATCAATGTTCCCTAAAGGGCGCAATTCTTTTAGAAATGAATTTTTACACAATGACATCTACTATGGTCTCCAACATTCAATTAAATTTTGGTCCGAATTGGACCATAACTTGATATACCTCTAAGAGCATAACAATTATTTTGTTTTATACTTTGTTTGCCTAAAAAGAGGTACCTGGAAAAGAACTCGGATTTAGATATAGCTTCCATATAAACCGATCTCACGATTTGAATTCTTGAGCCACTGTAAGCCATAATTTTCATCTGAGTTGGACGAAATTTGGTATGTGGTGTTCTTTTGTGACTTGCTACAAATTTGTCAAGTAGTCCAAATCGGTTTATAACCTGATAGAAGTCCCATATAAACCGATCTCTTGATTTGACTTCTTGTTCCCCTGGAAGCCACAAATTATGCCCGATTTAGCTGAAATTTTAATGTAGTATTCTGCTGCGATTTCATCAACTGTGTCAAGTACGGTCCAAATCGGTCTTTAACCTGATATAGCTCTCATATAAACCGATCTCACGACTTGACTTCTTGAGTCCTTACAAGCTGCAATTGTTGTCCGATTTGGCTGAAATTTTGCACAAAGTGTTCTGCTATCACTTTCAACATTTGTGCCAAGTACGGTTCAAGTCCAAGTCGCTCCATATACTGATATAGCTGTCATGTAAAGCGACCTGGGATTTTGAGTTCTTGAGCCTCTAGAGAGCGCAATTCCCATCCGGTTTGGCACAGCTTTTGTACAACAGCTTCTCCCATGGCCTTCAACATACGTGTGCAATATGGGCGATCTATAGCTTGACACAGCTCCCATATAAACCGATCTTCCGATTTTGCTTCTTGAGCCCCAAATCGGTCTATAACTTAATATAGCTCCACCTCCTCCTCCGTCCATATTCATTATTCTTTGTTTGCCTAGAAAGAGATACTGCGCAAAGAACTCGACAGATGCGATCGATGGTGGAGGGTATATAAGATTCGGCCCGGCCGAACTTAGCACGCTCTTACTTGTTGTCTGTATTTTTGTACCAAATTCCTGTAAATCTGTGCACAATTGTCTCTGTCTTTCTTAGAGTTCATGCGTTTGTGTGTGGGTGTGTCAACAATATGTAACATTTCTAAAGTAAATCGTCTTTTCTAAAGGATTCTTGTGCTAGTATATCTACGTCTTTTAAATTTGGTGTATGTCCTGTTAAAGCGCATTGTTCTGCAAGTGCAGTTTTTTTTCTAAAGGTTTGTCTTTCATTTTCTGGTCAGATTTGTGAGATGAGAATCTTGTCTTTAATATCGTTTTAGTTGTTCCCACTTATGTCATTAGACATAAATTTGCTTCATCCCCGTTACATTTGATCTTATAAACTACATTTGATTTGTTCTCCCTTTTGTACTCACCACCGAAGTATGGGGGTATGTACATTTTAAGTTCGAAGGTGGGCTAAATCGGACTATATCTTGTTATAGCCTCCATATAGACCGATCCGCCGGTTTAGGGTCTTGTCCCATAAAAGCCACATTTATTATTTGATTTTGCTGAAATTTGGGACAGTGGGTTTTCTTAGGCCTTTCGACATCATTTATAAATGATGTCGAAGGTCCCAGATCGGACCAGATTTGGAGATAGCTGCCATATAGATCGATCTCTCGATTTAAGGTTTTAGGGCCATAAAAGGCGCATTTATTGTCCGATTTCTCCGAAATTTGGGACAGTGAGTTGTGTTAGGCTCTTCGACATTTTCTGAAACTTTGCCCAAATTTGTCCGGATTTGGAAATAGCTGCCATATAGACCGATATCTCGATTCAAAGTCTTGGCCCAATAGAAGGCGCATTTATAATACGATTTCACTGAAATTTGACACAGTGACCTATTTTAGGCTTGTCGACATCCGTGTCGTATATGGTTCAGATCGGTTTATTTGAAGAAATAGCTACTAAAAAGATCAAAATTTTGTTTTACACAATTGAACAATAGCTTGTACTTATTCGTATTTGGTCCAAATCGGAACATATTTCGATATAGCTGCCATGGGGCATAAGGTATGCATTTTTCAACGGATTTTGACGATTGGTGTTTTACATATATACCCATGGTGGTGGGTATCCAAAGTTTGGCCCGGCCGAAATTAACGCCTTTTTACTTGTTCGTCTTTGATTTTGTCCTGCTGAATAGACTTGTTGTGGCTTTTTAAGGCAAGCTGGTATTTTTCCCCGTTATACATCTTTTAACTGGCAAGCTTTTCCGAAAACCCTGAAATATACGTCGTTTTCTAGAAGATTTTTGTTGTTGGTTCCCTTTTGATGTTCTCCGTTCTTTTCTTGACGAATTTTATAAGAGTTGTGTGGGAAAATATTTAATCGGAGAATTTGTTGAATGTTCCTTTTTTTTTGGTTCATATGGGGGTGGAAAATCGATAACGGTTTGGTAGTAAAACCAATAATGGTCTGGTGCTAAAACCAATAATAGATTGGTATTAAAACCAATTGCAGTTCGCTAATAAGGCTAATACCAGACGGTACTAATAATCCGGTATTGTTTTTCTACCATACGGCGTTGCTTTACTATCTATACCATATGGTACTGAAATGAGCACGTTTGGTATTAAATTTTCTCTGGATGCTGTTTTTATACCCTCCACCATAGGATGGGGGAGAATGGGCCATATCGGTCCAAAGTTTTGATATAGCTGCCATATAAACCGATCTTGGGTCTTGACTTCTTGAGCCTCTAGAGGGCGCAATTCTCATTTGATTTGAATGTAATTTTGCACGTGGTGTTTTGGCATCACTTACAATAACTTTGCTAAGTATGATTCAAATCGGTTGATAACCTGATATAGCTGTCATATAAACCGATCTTGGGTCTTGACTTCTTGAGCCTCTAGAGTGCTCAATTCTTATCCGACTTGAATGAATTTTAACACGACGTGTTCTGTTATGATATCCAACAAGTGTGCCAATTATGGTTCAAATCGGTCCATAACCTGATATAGCTGTCATATAAACCGATCTGGGCTCTTGACTTCTTGAGCCTCTAGAGTGCGCAATTCTTATCCGATTTTAATGAATTTAGGCACGACGTGTTTTGTTATGATATCCAACAAGTGTGCCAAGTATGGTTCAAATCGGTTCATAACCTGATATAGCTGTCATATAAACCGATCTTGGGTCTTGACTTCTTGAGCCTCTAGAGGGCGCAATTCTTATCCGATTGGGATGAAATTTTGCACGACGTGTTTTGTCATGATAGCCAACAACTGTGCCAAGTATGGTTGAAATCGGTCCATAACCTGATATAGCTGTCATATAAACCGATCTGGGGTCTTGACTTCTTGAGCCTCTAGAGGGCGCAATTCTTATCCGATTTGGATGAATCTTGGCACGACGTGTTTTGTTATGATGTCCACCAACTGTGCCAAGTATGGTTTAAATCGGTTCATAACCTGATATAGCTGCCATATAAACCGATCTTGGGTCTTGACTTCTTGAGCCTCTAGAGAGCGCAATTCTCATTCGATTTGACTATAATTTTGCACGTGGTGTTTTGGCATCACTTACAATAAATTCGCTAAGTATGGTTCAAATCGGTTGATAACCTGATATAGCTGTCATATAAACCAATCTTGGGTCTTGACTTCTTGAACCTCTAGAGTGCGCAATTCTTATCCGACTTGAATGAATTTTGGCACGATGTGTTTTCTTATGATATCCAACAACTGTGCCAAGTATGGTTCAAATCGGTCCATAACCTGATATAGCTGTCATATAAACCGATCTGGGCTCTTGATTCTTGAGCCTCTAGAGTGCTCAATTCTTATCCGATTTGAATGAATTTAGGCACGACGTATTTTGTTATGATATCCAACAACTGTGCGAAGTATGGTTGAAATCGGTTCATAACCTGATATAGCTGTCATATAAACCGATCTTGGGTCTTGACTTCTTGAGCCTCTAGAGTGCGCAATTCTTATCCGATTGGGATGAAATTTCGCACGACGTGTTTTGTCATGATAACCAACAACTGTGCCAAGTATGGTTTAAATCGGTCAATAACCTGATATAGCTGTCATATAAACCGATCTTGGGTCTTGACTTCTTGGGCCTCTAGAGGGCGCAATTCTTATCCGATTTGGATGAATTTTGGCACGACGTGTTTTTTTTATGATATCCAACAACTGTGCCAAGTATGGTTCAAATCGGTTTATAACCTGATATAACTGTCATATAAACCGATCTGGGATCTTGACTTATTGAGCCTTTAGAAGTCACAATTATTATCCGATTTGCCTGGAATTTTGTACGACGGATTCTCTCATGACCATCAACATTCGTATTTATTATGGTCTGAATCGGTCTATAACCCGTTACAGCTCCTATATAAATCGATCTCTCTATTTTACTTCTTGAGCCCTCAAAGGGCGCAATTCTTATTCGAATTGTCTGACATATTACACAGGTCTCCAACATATAATTTAATTGTGGTCCAAACCGGACCATATCTTGGTATCGCTCTAATAGCAGAGCAAATTTTTTCTTATATCCTGCTTTGCCTAAGAAGAGATGCCGGGAAAAGAACTCGACAAATGCGATCCATGGTGGAGGGTATATAATATTCGGCCCGGCCGAACTTAGCATGCTTTTACTTGTTCTTCTTATTAGCATTGCAAACAAATGCAGAAAGTTATAATACCCTATAGCACGGTGGTGGTGTAGGGTATAGAAATATGTATCAGTTATAATATCATGTACCACAGTTGTGGTGCAGTTTATACGAGTAATTGCAGTTGGTATAATTATACCTTTGTACCTTACGTACTCTTATTGTAGAAGTTGTTACCCCTAACAGTTTGGTATGGCTTTCGTTTACTACTTTGTCAGACGCATCAAAACGGATGACCATTTAAAAACTTTTTAACCATGTTATAATTGATGGTTTCAAAAGCTCTACAAAATTGTTAAAACTTCCATCACATGACTTCTTAAATTTCTTACCTATGAACTTAAAATTTTGCTTTATTAAACTGAGACCTCTCTCTCTCCTATTTGTTTTGAGGAAACAAAAAGTTTTTACTTGATTTGCTTTTCCCCAACCAATTTTTCAATACAAATACAAAACAATTACAACAACAGGAAATATTGAACAAAGGAAATCTATATGGGAGAAGGCCTCATTCGTGAACACGAGAAAAAGTTTACAAAATTGAAAAAGAAAACTTCTTGTTTTTACAACTTCAGATGGATTTCCCAGCGACCGCTAAGGGGTAAACAACGAAACAACAATGTTGATATGTATAACCTTTCAAGAAATTGTTTACGAAAACTTTTCTTTGCAGTGTCAAGGTGAACAATTAATTTGCGGTTAGATTTTTCTCGAGGGAAAGGAAGATTTTTCAATCATCATTTATGAGACAACTTAGGTTGGGTTAGGTTGAAAAGAGGGTGCTGATATTAATCCGCGCCATGCCACAATGGACATACACTTAATCCAGTAATCGGCTTGTTGTTTCTTAAGGAAATTTTTAGAAACAATTGCCTTTAAAATCTGTTTAAAAAAAATTCATTGAAATCAAAACCAGTAAGGAAGGGCAAAAGTCGGGCGGTGCCGACTGTATAATACCCTACACCTACCCTATAAATACAATGTGGGACCTATATCCAATTCTGAACCAATTTTGATGGACCTCGGCGAGCAAATTTGTTCAAACTGTAAAAACTACGGTTGACAGATGACAACATTATGGCAAATTATCCAAAATCTGACGAACATATATATGGGAGCTATATCTACTTCTGAACCGATTTCGAGCAAAATTTCTCAGATAATGTAGTAGTCGTCGAGGAAAGCGTTTTGGCAAGATTGGTCAAACAATGCGCTTGCAGTAGCTCTTGTGGTGAAAATCTGGTCATATACATATATGACAGCTATATCTAAATCTAGGCCGATTTCTATAAAATTCACCAATTATATTGAGAGTCATAAGAAAATCCTTCGTGCAAAATTTTGACAGAATCGGTTAACAAATGAGCACTTTTTTGCAATATTTCTCAAAATCGGACGAACATATATATGAGAGCTATACCCAAATCCGAATCGATTTCGAGCAAACTCCTCAGATACTGTGCCAGTCGTCGAGGAAAGCGTTTTGCAAATGCTGTGACTCTAGAACTTAAAATCTAGCGATATATATGCATATATGAGAGCTATATCTAAATCTGAAACGATTTCCATGAAATTCACCAGTAATATTGAGAATCAAGAGAAAATCACATTTTTAAACCGAGAAATCGGTTTACAAATGACCATTTTACTGCTTCATAACTGAAAATCGAACGAACATATATATGGGAGCTATATCTAAATCTGAACCGATTTTTACCACACTCTATTTATATTGTGGTAGTTGTCGAGGAAAGCGTTGTGCAATATTTTCTCAAGATTGGTCAATAAATGTGCTTGAAGTGGCTCTAGGAGTGAAAATCGGGCGATATATATATATATATATGAGATCTATATCTAAATCTGAATCGATTTCCATGATATTCACCAGTAATACAGGGAGTCGTAAAACAATCCTTCCTGCCAAATTTCGAGAGAATCGGTTAAAAAATGACCTTTTTATTGCATTATTACTGAAAATCGGACGAACATATATATGGGAGCTATATCCAGATCTGAACCGATTTTTTCCTATTTCAAAAGGCTTCGTCTCTAGGCCGAAAAACATGCCTGTACCAAATTTTAAGACGATCGGATGAAAACTGCGACCTGTACTTTGTACACAAATTAACATGGACAGACAGGCAGACAGACAGACGGACATAGCTAAATCGAATCAGAAGGTTATTCTGAGTCGATCGGTATACTTATCAATGGGTCTATCTCTCATCCTTTTGGGTGTTACAAACTAATTCACTAAGTTATAATACCCTGTACCACAGTAGTGGTGTAGGATATAAATAGTGTATTAATAGAACAATCTTTCGATTTGAGGTCTTGCGCCCATAAAAGGTGCATTTACTGTCCGATATTGCCAAAATTTGGGGCAGTGAGTTGTGTAAGGCCCTTCGACATATTTCTGCAATTTGGCTTAGATCGATCAAGATTTGCATATCGGAACATATTTCGATATAGCTGCTATGGGGTATAAGGTATGCATTTTTCACCGGATTTTGACGAAAGATGGTTTACATATATACCCGAGGTGGTGGGTTTGGCCCGACCGAACTTAACGTCTTTTTAGTTGGTAATTGTTCAAAATAATATTTTTTTGTTTTGTTCTATTGCTACGAACATACTTACATTTTTGTTCGAAATTTCTTCCTTCTTCTTATCTTTTTATGTGAAAATAGATTCGGTGCTATTGTATAGTCCTCATCGAAATCCAATTCTGTTTTGATAAGACTCACTAAATTCACCTGGCAGTCCTGTTAAGAAAAAAATTATGCAAAATTTTAAGTGACTCATAAAATAAATTTAAATTTAATTTGAATTGAATAGAATAACCCGTTTAAGGGTGTGCCCTATTTTAGATGTTAATTATCTTCTTGCACTACCAATTCAACCAATTTCAAATCGAATATACAATACTATAGTAGTAACCGGAAATTTCCTCTTAATATGAAGTTCACACGTACATGCAAAAAATTTGGTAAAATTTTCTTGTATTATAATGAGTGGGAAAACAGAGAGCTGGCAAATGGTAACGACTAAATGAAGCATATGATTGCATAGGAAGCTACCGGCAAGAATAATAGGAGGTAGAATTTGCCAGTAATGACTTTCAATCAGGTTTCCTAGCTAAATTCTGTGGAAACAAAGGTTGGCAGAATAAAATGAGGTCGTTCTAGTAGTTGAGTACATCTAGATGTCCTTTTGGAGACTGATGTTAATCCTGGATGTACCGTAGTCAAAGCCAACCGTGGAAAGCACTTAAATTGAAAATCTCGCTGAACTGTTAAATTTTAAAACAGCGGAGAGCTTAATTGCTACACTCTGGTCCATTTAGCATATGTTTTATATAAATTCAGGAATGACCATAGTTCCATGCATTCTAACTACGATAATTATATCTTACTTTATGGCTCTAGTTCAATGATAATCTACCTTCTTTTTTATATCAGAGTCGAATGCGTGGCGCAGTGCGACATCTCTTTGGGCAATTTACCTCACAAAAGTCGTCAGCATTAGGAGGGCATAACCACCTCTGTTAATGTTTTCTAATGTTCTCATCAGGATTTGAAACCAGGCGTTCAGCGCCTTAGGAGGCCATGCTAACCTTTGCGCTACGGTGGTCAAATTGAGGTCCTTTTTCATTGGGCTAAAACTTGGATCGGATGTTAGGCACTGTTCTTTAATGTGGCATGTTCATGCCAGGAGTGTGAAGTCGGAGACGAGAAAATTATCTCGACTCCGGACAAAGCAACAAAATATGTTTCAACAAAAATTAAATTCTAAAATATTTTTAGAATAAAGAACTAGGTTAGGTTAGGTTTAAGTGGCAGTCTGCCATCAGACTAACTTAGACGTTTTCGCCCATTGTAATACCACAGGAACAGTTCCTACCGTTAAACCACCAGATCGCTTTAAAAGCCCAATAACTTGCGAATGTTCACATCCGCTAAATCAGACAGGTTCTCAAAGCATTGAGAACCTAGTGCGGGACAGACACACGGAAGGTGTTCTATTGTCTCTTCTTCTTAAATGTCCTCACAGCTTCTGCAAAAGTCGTTGCTGGCAACCTTCAGTCCGTCTGCATGTTTTCCGAATAGATAGACCTGTCACGACGGATACAATGACTGAGACGTCTGTTCTAGCCAATGATAGCAAAGCAGTAGACCTCTTCAAGTCTAGATTAGGCCACATAGTTTTGGAATGCTCACAGCCCACCATCTATCATTCGTTGTTCTTCGGGCCTGATCCTGAAAACGTAGCTTACATGTCACTAGAGTGTGTAGGGTAGTTTCTAGTCTCGCAAGCTCGTCCGCTTTACAATTCCTTGGGATATCGCTGTGGCCCGGCACCCAGAACAGGTGAATTTTGAACGTTTCAGCCATCTTGTTGAGGGATCTGCGATAGTCGAAGGCGGTTTTTGAATTCAGAAATACGTTCTCCAGGGATTTAGTGGCTGCCTGGTTGTCTGAGAAGATATATATGCCAATCGTCTTAATGACATTATATCTTAGCCATTCCACCACTTCCTTAATTGCAAGGATCTCTGCTTGATATACACTGCAGTGGTCGGGTAATCTTTTCGATATCACCAGTTCTAGATCTTTAGAGTACAACCATTGGGTTGCCCACCCGGCCGTTTAGTTTGGAACCATCCGTATAGTACGCTATGTAATTTCTGTTACCAGTGTTCCATTCGGTTCTATTAGGAATAGTGGTACAGTAATTTTTATCAAAAAGCGGTAGAGTGTAGTTCACTCTGCCGGGAACACCGGATATTGTATGAAGGATAACACAGTGTCCATTGCCGCCACATGACCAATGAGAAAGCTCCCTTAACCTCACGCCAGTGGTCGCTACAATTTGGGTAGCCACAATGTCCAGAGGAATAAGATGTAGCATTAAACTCTGTGCTTCAGATGGTATCGTTTTCAATGCGTGATGCACAAACATCATGGATTCGGTTAAGTATTGAGCAGTAGGTGGACTTTTGAAGCGCCGTCCAGCAGACCACAAGACCATATAGCATTAAAGGTCTGACAACTGCAGTATATACACAATGCATGACACGCGGTCTAAACCCCCTACTTTTACCAATGGTTCTCTTGCAGGTGTATAGGGCATGTCTTTCCCTTTCCAAAATGTTGAGTTTGAAGTTCAATTTCCTGTCCGGCAATACACCCAGTGTTTGCTTTTTTATGACTTCCAACAACTGCGATAAATATGGTTCAAATCGAAACATAACCTGATGTAGCTGCCATATAAACCGTTCTGGGACCTTGAGTTCTAAAGACTCTAGAGGGCGCAATTCTTATCTGATTTGGCGGAAATTTTGTACAACTGCTTCCCCATGATCTTCAACATACGTGTTCAATATGGTCTTCATTGATCTCTAGCCTGATACATCTCCCATATAAACCGATCTCCCCATTATACTTCTTGAACCCCTACCAGGCGCAATTCTTATCCGAATGGACTGAAATATTACCCAATGACTTCTACTGTGGTCTTCAACATTTAATTTATTTATGGTCCGAATCGGACTATAACTTTATATATCTCCAATAGCATAACAACTCTTTTTTATACCCACCACCGAAGGATGGGGGTATATTCATTTTGTCATTCCGTTTGCAACACTTTGAAATATCCATTTCCGACCCTATAAAGTATATATATTCTTGATCAGCGTAAAAGTCTAAGACGATCTAGACATGTCCGTCCGTCTGTCCGTCTGTCTGTTGAAATCACGCTACAGTCTTTAAAAATAGAGATATTGAGCTGAAATTTTGTACAGATTCTTTTTTTGTCCATAAGCAGGTTAAGTTCGAAGATGGGCTATATCGGACTATATCTTGATATAGCCCCCATATAGACCGATCCGCCGATTTAGGGTCTTAGGCCCATAAAAGCCACATTTATTATCCGATTTTGTTGAAATTTGGGACAGTGAGTTGTCTTAGGCCCTTTGACATGTTTCTTTAATTTGGCTCAGATCGGTCCAGATTTGGATATAGCTGCCATATAGACCGATCCTCCGATTTAGGGTCTAAGGCCCATAAAAGCCACATTTATTATCCGATTTTGCTGAAATTTGGGACAGTGAGTTGTCTTAGGCCCTTGGACTTCCTCCCTTAAATTCGCCCAGATCGGTTAAGATTTGGATATAGCTGCCATATAGACCGATCCTCCGGTTTAGGGTCGTAGGCCCACAAAAGCCACATTTATTATCCGATTTTGATGAAATTCGGGGCAGTGAATTGTGTAAGGCCCATCGACATCCTTCGTTAATTTGGCTCAGATCGGTCCAGATTTGGATATAGCTGCCATATAGATCGATCCTCCGATTTATGATGTAAGGCCCATAAAAGCCACATTCATTATCCGATTTTGCTGAAAATTGGGACAGTGAGTTGTGTTAGGCCCTTTGACATATTTCTTCAATTTGGTCCAGATCAATTCAGATTTGGATATAGCTGCCATATAGACCGATATCTTGATTTATGGTTTTGGGCCATAAAATGCTCATTCATTGTCCGATGTCGCCGAAATTTGGAACAGTGAGTTAAGTTAAGCTCCTTGACATACTTCTGCAATATCGCACAGATTGGTCCAGATTTGGATATAGCTGCCATATAGACCGATATCTAGGTTTTAAGTTTTGGGGCCATAAAAGACGCATTTATTGTCCGACGTCGCTGAAATTTGAGACAGTGAGTTCGGTTAGGCTCTTCGACGTCCTTCTTCAATTTTGCACAGACCGGTCCAGATTTGTATATAGCTGCCATATAGATCGATCTCACGATTTAAGGTTTAGGGCCCATAAAAGAGGCATTTATTGTCCGATTTTGCCGAAATTTGGGACAGTGCTTTGTGTTAGGCTCTTCGACGTGCTTATGCAACTTGGCCCAAATCGGTCCAGATTTGGATATAGCTGCCATGTAGACCGATATCTCGATTTAAAGTCTTGGCCCCATAAAGGCGCATTTATAATCCGATTTCACTGAAATTTGACACAGTGACTTATGTTCGACATCCGTGTCGTATATAGTTCAGATTGGTATGAGGTATATGAGTATAAGGTATGAAATTTTCACCGAATTTTGATGAAAGGCGGTTTACATATATACCTGAGGTGGTGGGTATCCAACGCCTTTTTACTTGTTTCATTATTCTTTGTTTGCCTAAAAAGAGATACCGCTCAAAGGACTCGACAAATGTGATCCATGGAGGAGGGTATACAAGATTCGTTGTGCAAATGTTTGAGATTATCAATTGATAAATGAGTTATTAAAGACCTTAAAAGTGAAAATCGGGAGATGCATGCATATGGGATCTACATCTAAAACTAAACCAATTTCTATGAAATTCATCAGTCATTAGAAGAGTTATGAGAGAAACCCTCATGCCAAATTTTGTGAAGATCGGTTAACAAATTACTAAATTATTATTATTCAAAATCTGACGAAAATATATATGGGAGCTAAATCTAAAACAGAACCGATTTCCATTAAATTCATCAGCAATACCGGGAGTCATAAGGTAATCCTTTTGGGCCAATTTTCTTGTGAATCGGTTAACAAATGATCAAATTATTGCAATACTAATGCAATAATTTGTCGGGCGAGAATATATATGAGAGCAATATCTAAATCTGAATCGATTTCTATGAAATTCACCAATAATGTATAAGAAAAGTTCTCATGCAAAAGTTCATGAATATCGGATTATAAATGACGATTTAATTGCAATTTTAGTCCAAATCGGACTATCATATATATGGGAGCAATTTCTAAATCTAAGCCGATTTCCATGAAATTCACCAATAATGTCGAAATGTATAAGAAAAGTCCTCATGCAAAATTTCGTGAGAATCGTTTTACAAATGACGACATAATTGCAATTTTAGTCCAAGGTTAGGTAAAAGTGGCAGTCCTTTACAGACTCACTTAGACAATTTTAAGTCCATTGTGATGCCACAGTAGCGACCGACCAAGGCTTCTGGCGGGAATCGACCCCTGAACTGGTAATCCACGCACGCCACCAACTAGGCTACCGGGGCGCCTGAGATATATCTAAATCTGAACCGAATTTTTTTTCCAATTTCAGTAGGTTTCGTCTCCAGGCCCAAGAAAATGCTTGTGACAAATTTGAAGACGATCGGATGAAAATTGCAACCTGTATTTTGGGCACAAATTAACATGGACGCACGGACAGACGGACATTGCGTAATCGAAGCAGAAAGTGATTCTGAGTCAATCAGTATGCTTATCAATGGGTCTATCTCTCCCATCTGTGTTACAAACAAAGTCACTAAGTTATAATACCCTCTACCACAGTAGTGGTGTGGGGTTTAAAAATAAACTTACGGCGATAAGCCCAGTACTTATGAAATCAGATGCGGTTATATATAAAAGTCATTAAAATCCAATTTTCTTCGTTAATGGTCATAAAGTATTAACAAATTGATTTTTTTTTTTTGTTATAAAAGCATAGTGGCTTACGAAATATTAAGTGTAATTTTTTATTTTTTTTAAACATTTTGTTACAAAAATTAAACAAGTAAGAGCGTGCTAAGTTCGGCCGGGCCGAATCTTATATACCCTCCACCATTGATCGCATTTGTCGAGTTCTATGCGCGGTATCTCTTTTTAGACAAACATAGAATATTGAATAAGAACTGTTATCCTATTGGAGCTATATCAAGTTATAGTCCGATTCGGACCATAAATGAATGCTGATTGACATTGTAGAAGTCATTGTGTAATATTTCAGTTCATTTGGATAAGGATTGCGCCTTGTAGGGGCTCAAGAAGCAAAATCGGGAGATCGGTTTATATGGGAGCTGTATCAAGCTATCAATCGATTCAGACCATACTAGACACGTATGTCGAAGGTCATGAGAGAAGCCCTTGTACAAAATTTCAGCCAAATCCGATGAGAATTGGGCCCTCTAAAGGTTCAAGAAGTCAAGATTCCAGATCGGTTTATGTGGCAGCTATATCAGGTTCTATATCGATTTACGCCATACTTAGCACAGTTATTGGAAGTCATAACATGCAAAATTTCAGCCAAAGCGGATTAGAATTGCGCGGTTTATATGACAGCTATACCAGATTATAAACCGATTTGAATCATACTTAGCACAGTTTTTGAAAGTAATACCAAAATACTACGTGCAAAATTTTAGTTAAATCGGACGATAATTGCGCTCTCTATAGGCTCAAGAAGTCAAGACCCCAGATCGGTTTATATGACAGCTATACCAGATTATGAACCGATTTAAACCATACTTGGCACAATTGTTGGATATAATAACGAAACACGTCGTGCAAAATTTCATTCAAATCGGATTAGAATTGCGCACTCTAGAGGCTCAAGAAGTCAAGACCCAAGATCGGTTTATATGGCAGCTATATCAGGTTATGGACCGATTTGAACCATACTTAGCACACTTGTTGGATATCATAACAAAACACGTCGTGCAATCGGATAAGAATTGCGCACTCTAGAGGCTCAAGAAGTCAACACCCAAGATCGGTTTATATGGCAGCTATATCAGGTTATGCACCGATTTGAACCATACTTAGCACACTTGTTGGATATCATAACAAAACACGTAGTGCAAAATTTCATCGCAATCGGATAAGATTTGCGCCTTCTAGAGGTTCAAGAAGTCAAGACCCAAGATCGGTTTATATGGCAGCTATATCAAAACATGGACCGATATGGCCCATTTACAATACCAACCGACCTACACTAATAGGAAGTATTTGTGCAAAATTTCAAGCGTCTATCTCTACTCCTTCGGAATTTAGCGTACTTTCGACAGACAGACGAGACGGGACGGACAGAATGGACGGACGGACAGACGACGGACATTGCGACGATCAATAATATATATATATATATGGGGTCTCAGACGAATAATTTCGAGTAGTTACAAACAGATCTCCCATCCTATGTGGAGGGTATAAAAATATTTTAATGCTCAGAGTCGAGTAAAAATTGCTCCACTCCACAGCCCTGGTTCATGTGCAAATTTGCATTATAGTTCTAAATATTTTTTATTATGCCAGAATTCAGAGACTTTAATAATTGAACAATCGCTTTAATGGTTGGAAATACATTGAATTGGCTTACAAACCTCGTTTTTGTGGTTTGTAACCATAACCTTTTATTGAATTTCTCTTGAAACTGTAAATACTTGTCACCCTCTTCACAGAATGCATCAGATAGCTGATAGTTATGTTGTCCTGCTCTGCCTATGTGTGGGTCAACACTTTACTCACGTTGTAATGCAATAACAATAAACGAAATGAATAAAATAGTGTCGCACGCCAATGACATTAACCAGAATTCCCAGATGACAGCAAGATATTGGTGTTCGAGAAATCTCGCATACACAAAAGTGTTAAAGGCAAATGTTGCCATACCCACATGACATCGAATTCAAAAATGCAACCACAACTACATGCACATTTAAACCACATTCTTACGTTTCAAAGTTGTGTGTTTACAATTGCCAATACAAGATTGCGCCATATATGGAACTATAATAAAATTTTAAATGTTTAAGTGTGTGTGTGTGCATTTGTCTTGCAGTAGTTACAGGAAATTCTGGCGGAACTGACTCAGCTGAGTTGGTTAAAGATAATTCAAATCGCCCATGACAATGATTTCGAAGTATTAACCACATACTGATTTTACGAAAAGATGTTCTGCTAGCTCAGTTTCTATATTTCAGACCACATAATGGGAAATGCCTTGCGGAAAATGACAATTGAATTGATGTCAAAATAT